>NW_027595925.1:0-7935 GCF_031162955.1 Sander vitreus
AGATTTAGGTATACATTAGGTTTAGGCCAAAAGGCCTTAAATCCAAATTAGATCAATAGATCATAGGTTAAGGTTAGGTCAGAAAGACCATGGTTAGGTTTAGGTCAAAGAACAGTGGTCCTTAACAACAGGTAATTGCCCATGAAGAGAAAACTGCTTAATACCTTTACACCACTCGGTTGGAAAGACAGTACCGTCACAAATCAGACTCCATCAATGATGTAGAAACATGTTAAATCTTACATATGAACTGTAATATTAACTGTGATTAATTCGTGGCTGATGAAGCCATATAGAAACAGATAGAAATAAGAAAAAATCTCAATGTATGCAGTGATAATATCACTTTCTGCATGTCATCTAGCCATGCCGGCATTGTAAAGCAGGCCTCGTGAAGTCATCTACTCATGCTGGCATTGTAAAGCCGGTCTCGCAATGAGTGGGTTTTTCACACTTGGAAATTGTACTTCAACCAAGGCTAAGTGGGTAATAGCCAGGATCATCAAGTGATGATCCTAAACCATGTGTGGGCTGACATTGTGAAGCCGGCCTCGCAATGTCATCTAGTCATGCCGGCATTGTGAAGCCGGCCTCGCAATGTCATCAAGCCATGCTTGCATTGTAAAAGCCGGCCTCGCAATGTCATCTAGTCATTCTGGCATTGTAAGGCCGGCCTCGCAATGAGTGGGTTTTTCACACTTGGTAATTGTATTTCAACCAAGGCTGGTTATGGAACTAGGTAAGGGGGTAATAGCCAGGATCATCGAGCGATGATCCTAAGCCATGAGTGGGCGGACATTGTAAAGCCGGCCTCGCAATGTCATCTAGTCATGCCGGCATTGTGAAGCCGGCCTCGCAATGTCATCAAGCCATGCTTGCATTGTAAAACCGGCCTCGCAATGTCATCTAGTCATTCTGGCATTGTAAGGCCGGCCTCGCAATGAGTGGGGTTTTTCACACTTGGTAATTGTATTTCAACCAAGGCTGGTTATGGAACTAGGTAAGGGGGTAATAGCCAGGATCATCAAGCGATGATCCTCAGCCATGTGTGGGCGGACATTGTAAGCCGGCCTCGCAATGTCATCTAGTCATGCCGGCATTGTGAAGCCGGCCTCGCAATGTCATCAAGCCATGCTTGCATTGTAAAAGCCGGCCTCGCAATGTCATCTAGTCATTCTGGCATTGTAAGGCCGGCCTCGCAATGAGTGGGTTTTTCACACTTGGTAATTGTATTTCAACCAAGGCTGGTTATGGAACTAGGTAAGGGGGTAATAGCCAGGATCATCAAGCGATGATCCTCAACCATGTGTGGGCGGACATTGTAAAGCCGGCCTCGCAATGTCATCTAGTCATGCCGGCATTGTGAAGCCGGCCTCGCAATGTCATCAAGCCATGCCGTCATTGTGAAGCCGGCCTCGCAATGTCATCAACCATGCTTGCATTGTAAAGTCGGCCTCGTAATGTCATCTAGTCATTCTGGCATTGTAAAGCCGGCCTCGCAATGAGTGGGTTTTTGACACTTGGAAATTAGCTGTTGGATGCTGTTGCGCTTGCAGCATATGTGCTGCAATTGGGGACGGAATTCAACAGCTAGGTTCTATGTGTGAAAATGTGCTTCATTGTAAAGCCGGCTTGGCAATGATTGAAAGCGGGATACCAGGGGCACGGGCAATTTGGGCCCGCGGTTTTGTATGGCCACAGGGGGGGGGGCTTAAGTGTGGGTGCCCAGGCTCGACCGGAGGTCAAGGTGCCCGGAGGTGGGCCCTTTTTCCTGAACGTATACCCGGGGAGGTGAGCCCCTTTCTGGGGCGCAATGGGTGGGTCCCCCGGTGTGGGCCTTGTAAAAGTCGGCCTCGCAATGAGTGGGTTTTTCCCACTTGGAAATTGTACGTCAAACAAGGCTGGTTATGGAACTAGGTAAGGGGTTAATAGCCAAGATCATCGAGCGATGATCCTAAACCGTGGGTGGGCGGACATTGTGAAGCCGGCTCCGCAATGTCATGTAGCCATTCTAGCATTGTCAAGCCAGCTTTGCATAGGTGCACACCAAATGGTTAGGTTTAGGGCTCGGATTACCTGGTAAGGCATAGACTATACATTAGGTTTAGGCAAAATGGCCTTAAATCTGAATGAGATCAATAGATCATAGGTTAAGGTTAGGTCAAAAAAGACCATGATTAGATTTAGGTATACATTAGGGTTTTAGGCCAAAAGGCCTTAAATCCAAAATTAGATCAATAGATCATAGGTTAAGGTTAGGTCAGAAAGACCATGGTTAGAGTTTAGGTCAAAGAACAGTGGTCCTTAACAACAGGTAATTGCCCATGAAGAGAAAACTGCTTAATACCTTTACACCACTCGGTTGGAAAGACAGTACCGTCACAAATCAGACTCCATCAATGATGTAGAAACATGTTAAATCTTACATATGAACTGTAATATTAACTGTGATTAATTCGTGGCTGATGAAGCCATATAGAAACAGATAGAAATAAGAAAAAAATCTCAATGTATGCAGTGATAATATCACTTTCTGCATGTCATCTAGCCATGCCGGCATTGTAAAGCAGGCCTCGTGAAGTCATCTACTCATGCTGGCATTGTAAAGCCGGTCTCGCAATGAGTGGGTTTTTCACACTTGGAAATTGTACTTCAACCAAGGCTAAGTGGGTAATAGCCAGGATCATCAAGTGATGATCTAAACCATGTGTGGGCTGACATTGTGAAGCCCGGCCTCGCAATGTCATCTAGTCATGCCGGCATTGTGAAGCCGGCCTCGCAATGTCATCAAGCCATGCTTGCATTGTAAAACCGGCCTCGCAATGTCATCTAGTCATTCTGGCATTGTAAAGCCGGCCTCGCAATGAGTGGGTTTTTCACACTTGGTAATTGTATTTCAACCAAGGCTGGTTATGGAACTAGGTAAGGGGGTAATAGCCAGGATCATCGAGCGATGATCCTAAGCCGTGGAGTGGGCGGACATTGTAAAGCCGGCCTCGCAATGTCATCTAGTCATGCCGGCATTGTGAAGCCGGCCTCGCAATGTCATCAAGCCATGCTTGCATTGTAAAGCCGGCCTCGCAATGTCATCTAGTCATTCTGGCATTGTAAAGCCGGCCTCGCAATGAGTGGGTTTTTCACACTTGGTAATTGTATTTCAACCAAGGCTGGTTATGGAACTAGGGTAAGGGGGTAATAGCCAGGATCATCAAGCGATGATCCTAAGCCATGTGTGGGCGGACATTGTAAAGCCGGCCTCGCAATGTCATCTAGTCATGCCGGCATTGTGAAGCCGGCCTCGCAATGTCATCAAGCCATGCTTGCATTGTAAAGCCGGCCTCGCAATGTCATCTAGTCATTCTGGCATTGTAAGGCCGGCCTCGCAATGTAATCAAGCCATGCTTGCATTGTAAAGCCGGCCTCGCAATGTCATCTAGTCATGCCGGCATTGTAAGCCACGGCCTCGCAATGTCATCTAGTCATTCTGGCATTGTAAGGCCGGCCTCGCAATGAGTGTGTTTTTCACACTTGTTAATTGTATTTCAACCAAGGCTGGTTATGGAACTAGGTAAGGGGGTAATAGCCAGGATCATCAAGCGATGATCCTCAACCATGTGTGGGCGGACATTGTAAAGCCGGCCTCGCAATGTCATCTAGTCATGCCGGCATTGTGAAGCCGGCCTCGCAATGTCATCAAGCCATGCCGTCATCGTGAAGCCGGCCTCGCAATGTCATCAACCATGCTTGCATTGTAAAGCCGGCCTCGTAATGTCATCTAGTCATTCTGGCATTGTAAAGCCGGCCTCGCAATGAGTGGGTTTTGACACTTGGAAATTAGCTGTTGGATGCTGTTGCGCTTGCAGCATATGTGCTGCAATTGGGACGGAATTCAACAGCTAGGTTCTATGTGTGAAAATGTGCTTCATTGTAAAGCCGGCTTAGCAATGATTGAAAGCAGGGATACCAGGGGGCACGGGCAATTTGGGCCCGCGGTTTTGTATGGCCACAGGGGGGGCTTAAGTGTGGGTGCCCAGGCTCGACCGGAGGTCAAGGTGCCCGGAGGTGGGCCCTTTTTCCTGAATGTATACCCGGGAGGTGAGCCCCTTTCTGGGGCGCAATGGGTGGCTCCCCGGTGTGGGCCTTGTAAAGTCGGCCTCGCAATGAGTGGGGTTTTTCCCACTTGGAAATTGTACGTCAAACAAGGCTGGTTATGGAACTAGGTAAGGGGTTAATAGCCAAGATCATCGAGCGATGATCCTAAACCGTGGGTGGGCGGACATTGTGAAGCCGGCTCCGCAATGTCATGTAGCCATTCTAGCATTGTCAAGCCAGCTTTGCATAGGTGCACACCAAATGGTTAGGTTTAGGGCTCGGATTACCTGGTAAGGCATAGACTATACATTAGGTTTAGGCAAAATGGCCTTAAATCTGAATGAGATCAATAGATCATAGGTTAAGGTTAGGTCAAAAAAGACCATGATTAGATTTAGGTATACATTAGGTTTAGGCCAAAAGGCCTTAAATCCAAATTAGATCAATAGATCATAGGTTAAGGTTAGGTCAGAAAGACCATGGTTAGGTTTAGGTCAAAAGAACAGTGGTCCTTAACAACAGGTAATTGCCCATGAAGAGAAAACTGCTTAATACCTTTACACCACTCGGTTGGAAAGACAGTACCGTCACAAATCAGACTCCATCAATGATGTAGAAACATGTTAAATCTTACATATGAACTGTAATATTAACTGTGATTAATTCGTGGCTGATGAAGCCATATAGAAACAGATAGAAATAAGAAAAAATCTCAATGTATGCAGTGATAATATCACTTTCTGCATGTCATCTAGCCATGCCGGCATTGTAAAGCAGGCCTCGTGAAGTCATCTACTCATGCTGGCATTGTAAAGCCGGTCTCGCAATGAGTGGGTTTTTCACACTTGGAAATTGTACTTCAACCAAGGCTAAGTGGGTAATAGCCAGGATCATCAAGTGATGATCCTAAACCATGTGTGGGCTGACATTGTGAAAGCCGGCCTCGCAATGTCATCTAGTCATGCCGGCATTGTGAAGCCGGCCTCGCAATGTCATCAAGCCATGCTTGCATTGTAAAGCCGGCCTCGCAATGTCATCTAGTCATTCTGGCATTGTAAGGCCGGCCTCGCAATGAGTGGGTTTTTCACACTTGGTAATTGTATTTCAACCAAGGCTGGTTATGGAACTAGGTAAGGGGGTAATAGCCAGGATCATCAAGCGATGATCCTAAGCCGTGGAGTGGGCGGACATTGTAAAGCCGGCCTCGCAATGTCATCTAGTCATGCTGGCATTGTGAAGCCGGCCTCGCAATGTCGTCAAGCCATTCTAGCATTGTAAAGCCAGCTTTGCATAGGTACACATCAAATGGTTAGGTTTGGGGCTAGGATTACCTGGTAAGGCATAGACTACACATTAGCTTTAGGCAAAACGACCTTAAATCTAAATGAGATCGATAGATCATAGGTTAAGGTTAGGTCAAAAAAGACCATGATTAGATTTAGGTATACATTAGGTTTAGGCCAAAAGGCCTTAAATCCAAATTAGATCAATAGATCATAGGTTAAGGTTAGGTCAGAAAGAACATTGATAGGTTTAGGTCAGAAGAACAGTGGTCCTTAACAACAGGTAATTGCCCATGAAGAAAACTGCTTAATACCTTTACACCACTCGGATGGAAAGACAGTACAGTCACAAATCAGACTCCATCAATTATGTAGAAACATGTTAAATCTTACATATGAACTGTAATATTAACTGTGATTAATTCGTGGCTGATGAAGCCATATAGAAACAGATAGAAATAAGAAAAATATCTCAATGTATGCAGTGATAATATCACTTTCTGCATGTCATCTAGCCATGCCGGCATTGCGAAGCCGGCCTCGCAATGTCATCAAGCCATGCTTGCATTGTAAAGCCGGCCTCGTAATGTCATCTAGTCATTCTGGCATTGTAAAGCCGGCCTCGCAATGAGTGGGTTTTTCACACTTGGTAATTGTATTTCAACCAAGGCTGGTTATGGAACTAGGTAAGGGGGTAATAGCCAGGATCATCAAGCGATGATCCTCAACCATGTGTGGGCGGACATTGTAAAGCCGGCCTCGCAATGTCATCTAGTCATGCCGGCATTGTGAAGCCGGCCTCGCAATGTCATCAAGCCATGCCGTCATCGTGAAGCCGGCCTCGCAATGTCATCAACCATGCTTGCATTGTAAAGCCGGCCTCGTAATGTCATCTAGTCATTCTGGCATTGTAAAGCCGGCCTCGCAATGAGTGGGTTTTGACACTTGGAAATTAGCTGTTGGATGCTGTTGCGCTTGCAGCATACGTGCTGCAATTGGGACGGAATTCAACAGCTAGGTTCTATGTGTGAAAATGTGCTTCATTGTAAAGCCGGCTTGGCAAAGATTGAAACGGGATACCAGGGGCACGGGCAATTTGGGCCCGCGGTTTTGTATGGCCACAGGGGGGCTTAAGTGTGGGTGCCCAGGCTCGACCGGAGGTCAAGGTGCCCGGAGGTGGGCCCTTTTTCCTGAATGTATACCCGGGGAGGTGAGCCCCTTTCTGGGGGCGCAATGGGTGGCTCCCCCGGTGTGGGCCTTGTAAAGTCGGCCTCGCAATGAGTGGGTTTTTCCCACTTGGAAATTGTACGTCAAACAAGGCTGGTTATGGAACTAGGTAAGGGGTTAATAGCCAAGATCATCAAGCGATGATCCTAAACCGTGGGTGGGCGGACATTGTGAAGCCGGCTCCGCAATGTCATGTAGCCATTCTAGCATTGTCAAGCCAGCTTTGCATAGGTGCACACCAAATGGTTAGGTTTAGGGCTCGGATTACCTGGTAAGGCATAGACTATACATTAGGTTTAGGCAAAATGGCCTTAAATCTGAATGAGATCAATAGATCATAGGTTAAGGTTAGGTCAAAAAGACCATGATTAGATTTAGGTATACATTAGGTTTAGGCCAAAAGGCCTTAAATCCAAATTAGATCAATAGATCATAGGTTAAGGTTAGGTCAGAAAGACCATGGTTAGGTTTAGGTCAAAAGAACAGTGGTCCTTAACAACAGGTAATTGCCCATGAAGAGAAAACTGCTTAATACCTTTACACCACTCGGTTGGAAAGACAGTACCGTCACAAATCAGACTCCATCAATGATGTAGAAACATGTTAAATCTTACATATGAACTGTAATATTAACTGTGATTAATTCGTGGCTGATGAAGCCATATAGAAACAGATAGAAATAAGAAAAAATCTCAATGTATGCAGTGATAATATCACTTTCTGCATGTCATCTAGCCATGCCGGCATTGTAAAGCAGGCCTCGTGAAGTCATCTACTCATGCTGGCATTGTAAAGCCGGTCTCGCAATGAGTGGGTTTTTCACACTTGGAAATTGTACTTCAACCAAGGCTAAGTGGGTAATAGCCAGGATCATCAAGTGATGATCCTAAACCATGTGTGGGCTGACATTGTGAAGCCGGCCTCGCAATGTCATCTAGTCATGCCGGCATTGTGAAGCCGGCCTCGCAATGTCATCAAGCCATGCTTGCATTGTAAAGCCGGCCTCGCAATGTCATCTAGTCATTCTGGCATTGTAAGGCCGGCCTCGCAATGAGTGGGTTTTTCACACTTGGTAATTGTATTTCAACCAAGGCTGGTTATGGAACTAGGTAAGGGGGTAATAGCCAGGATCATCAAGCGATGATCCTAAGCCGTGAGTGGGCGGACATTGTGAAGCCGGCCTCGCAATGTCATCTAGTCATGCTGGCATTGTGAAGCCGGCCTCGCAATGTCGTCAAGCCATTCTAGCATTGTAAAGCCAGCTTTGCATAGGTACACATCAAATGGTTAGGTTTGGGGCTAGGATTACCTGGTAAGGCATAGACTACACATT
>NW_027595927.1:0-8474 GCF_031162955.1 Sander vitreus
CCTCCACATAGCTTCTCATGAGATGTTAAGCCTGTTTTTGTCACTTTAAATAGATTTAAAGTAGTTTCTTGGTAGTAGTTTGTATAAACACGTCTTCATGCACTTAACTGCGTTAAGGCTCCAGAGAGCTTATTAGTATGTAAACCTTGATTCTATAACCTCAAAATTACAGCGTTTCTTACAAGAAACTCTGAAAAAAAACATATTAATCTGCAAGAATCATTCGAATCATGATGTGTTTAACCCTGTTTCTGTTACTTAAACAGTTTTATTGTAGTTTCTTAGCAGAAGTTCCTATACACATATCTTTGTGCAGGAAAGATGCGTTTGGGCCTCCACATAGCTTCTCATGAGATGTTAACCCTGTTTTTGTCACTTTAAAAAGATTTAATGTAGTTTCTTGGCAGTAGTTTGTATAAAAACGTCGTCATGCATTTAACTGGGTTCAGGTCTCCAGAGCGCTTATTAGTATGTAAACCTTGATTCTATCACGTCAAATATTACAGCGTTTCTCACCAAAAACTCTGAAAAAAACATTATCTGCAAGAATCATTCGAATCATGATGTATTTAACCCTTTTTCTGTTACTAAAAGAGTTTTAATGTAGTTTCTTAGCAGAAGTTCCTATACACATATCTTTGTGCAGGAAAGATGCGTTTGGGCCTCCACATAGCTTCTCATGAGATGTTAAGTTTGTTTTTGTCACTTTAAATAGATTTAAAGTAGTTTCTTGGTAGTAGTTTGTATAAACACGTCTTCTGCACTTAACTGCGTTAAGGCTCCAGAGAGCTTATTAGTATGTAAACCTTTGATTCTATCACCTCAATATTACAGCGTTTCTTACCAGAAACTCTGAAAAAAACATATTTATCTGCAAGAATCATTCGAATCATGATGTATTTAACCCTGTTTCTGTTACTAAAAGAGTTTTATTGTAGTTTCTTAGCAGAAGTTCCTATACACATATCTCTGTCTTGGAAAGATGCGTTTGGGCCTCCACATAGCTTCTCATGAGATGTTAACCCTGTTTTTGTCACTTTAAAAAGATTTAATGTAGTTTCTTGGCAGTAGTTTGTATAAAAACGTCGTCATGCATTTAACTGGGTTCAGGTGTCCAGAGCGCTTATTAGTATGTAAACCTTGATTCTATCACCTCAAAATTATAGCGTTTCTTACCAGAAACTCTGAAAAAACATTTATCTGCAAGAATCATTCGAATCATGATGTATTTATCCCTGTTTCTGTTACTAAAAGCGTTTTAATGTAGTTTCTTAGCAGAAGTTCCCTATACACATATCTTTGTGCAGGAAAGATGCGTTTTGGGCCTCCACATAGCTTCTCATGAGATATAACCCTGTTTTTGTCACTTTAAAAAGATTTAATGTAGTTTCTTGGCAGTAGTTTGTATAAAAATGTCTTCATGCACTTATCATCTGCGTTAAGGCCTCCAGAGAGCTTATTAGTATGTAAACCTTTATTCTATCACGTCAATATTACAACGTTTCTTACCAGAAACTCTGAAAAAAACATTTATCTGCAAGAATCATTCGAATCATGATGTATTTATCCCTGTTTCTGTTACTAAAAGTTTTTTAATGTAGTTTCTTAGCAGAAGTTCCTATACACATATCTTTGTGCAGGAAAGATGCGTTTGGGCCTCCACATAGCTTCTCATGAGATGTTAACCCTGTTTTTGTCACTTTAAATAGATTTAAAGTAGTTTCTTGGCAGTAGTTTGTATAAACACGTCTTCATGCACTTAACTGCGTTAAGGCTCAAGAGAGCTTATTAGTATGTAAACCTTTATTCTATCACGTCAATATTACAGCGTTTCTTACAAGAAACTCTGAAAAAAAGCATATTAATCTGCAAGAATCATTCGAATCATGATGTGTTTAACCCTGTTTCTGTTACTTAAACAGTTTTATTGTAGTTTCTTAGCAGAAGTTCCTATACACATATCTCTGTCTTGGAAAGATGCGTTTGGGCCTCCACATAGCTTCTATTGAGATGTTAACCCTGTTTTTGTCACTTTAAAAAGATTTAATGTAGTTTCTTGGCAGTAGTTTGTATAAGAACGTCGTCATGCATTTAACTGGGTTCAGGTGTCCAGAGCGCTTATTAGTATGTAAACCTTGATTCTATCACCTCAAAATTATAGCGTTTCTTACCAGAAACTCTGAAAAAAACATAATCTGCAAGAATCATTTGAATCATGATGTATTTAACCCTGTTTCTGTTATAAAAGAGTTTTATTGTAGTTTCTTAGCAGAAGTTCCAATACACATATCTTTGTGCAGGAAAGATGCGTTTGGGCCTCCACATAGCTTCTCATGAGATGTTAAGCCTGTTTTTGTCACTTTAAATAGATTTAAAGTTTGACGTGTAATAGAATCAAAGGTTTACATACTAATAAGCGCTCTGGAGACCTGAACCCAGTTAAATGCATGACGACGTTTTTATACAAACTACTACCAAGAAACTACTTTAAATCTTTTTAAAGTGACAAAAACAGGCTTAACATCTCATGAGAAGCTATGTGGAGGCCCAAACGGATCTTTCCTGCACAAAGATATGTGTATAGGAACTTCTGCTAAGAAACTACATTAAAACTCTTTTAGTAACAGAAACAGGGTTAAATACATCATGATTCGAATGATTCTTGCAGATAAATATGTTTTTTTCAGAGTTTCTGGTAAGAAACGCTGTAATATTGACGTGATAGAATAAAGATTTACATACTAATAAGCTCTCTGGAGGCCTTAACGCAGTTAAGTGCATGAAGACGTGTTTATACAAACTACTACCAAGAAACTACTTTAAATCTATTTAAAGTGACAAAAACAGGGTTAACATCTCATGAGAAGCTATGTGGAGGCCCAAACGCATCTTTCCTGCACAAAGATATGTGTATAGGAACTTCTGCAAGAAACTACATTAAAACTCTTTTAGTAACAGAAACAGGGTTAAATACATCATGATTCGAATGATTCTTGCAGATAAATATGTTTTTTTCAAAGTTTCTGGTAAGAAACGTTGTAATATTGACGTGATAGAATAAAGGTTTAAATACTAATAAGCACTCTGGAGGCCTTAACGCAGATGATAAGTGCATGAAGACGTGTTTATACGAATTTCTGCCAAATAACTAAAAATCTTTTTAAAGTGACAGAAACAGGGTTATTTCATGAGAAGCCATGTAGAGGCCAAAACGCATCTTTCCTTCACAAAGATATGTGTATAGGGACTTCTGCTAGAAACTACATTAAAACTCTTCTAGTAACAGAAACAGGGTTAAATACATCATGATTCGAATGATTCTTGCAGATAAATATGTTTTTTTCAGAGTTTCTGGTAAGAAACGCTGTAATATTGACTAATAAGCGCTCTGGAGACCTGAACCCAGTTAAATGCATGACGACGTTTTTATACAAACTACTGCCAAGAAACTACTGTGACAGAAAGAGGGTTAACATCTCAATGAGAAGCTATGTGGAGGCCCAAACGCATCTTTCCAAGACAGAGATATGTGTATTAGGAACTTCTGCTAAGAAACTACATTAAAACTCTTTTAGTAACAGAAACAGGGTTAAATACATCATGATTCGAATGATTCTTGCAGATAAATATGTTTTTTTCAGAGTTTCTGGTAAGAAACGCTGTAATATTGACGTGATAGAATCAAGGTTTACATACTAATAAGCGCTCTGGAGCCTTAACGCAGTTAAGTGCATGAAGACGTTTTTATACAAACTACTGCCAAGAAACTACATTAAATCTTTTTAAAGTGACAAAAACAGGGTTAACATCTCATGAGAAGCTATGTGGAGGCCCAAACGCATCTTTCCTGCACAAAGATATGTGTATATGAACTTCTGCTTAGAAACTACATTAAAACTCTTTTAGTAACAGAAAAAGGGTTAAATACATCATGATTCGAATGATTCTTGCAGATAAATGTTTTTTTCAGAGTTTCTGGTAAGAAACGTTGTAATATTGACGTGATAGAATCAAGGTTTACATACTAATAAGCTCTCTGGAGCCTTAACGCAGTTAAGTGCAGAAGACGTGTTTATACAAACTACTACCAAGAAACTACTTTAAATCTATTTAAAGTGACAACAACAGGGTTAACATCTCATGAGAAGCTATGTGGAGGCCCAAACGCATCTTTCCTGCACAAAGATATGTGTATTGGAACTTCTGCTAAGAAACTACATTAAAACTCTTTTAGTTCAGAGTTTCTGGTAAGAAACGCTGTGATATTGACGTGATAGAATAAAGGTTTACATACTAATAAGCTCTCTGGAGGCCTTAACGCAGTTAAGTGCATGAAGACGTGTTTATACAAACTACTGCCAAGAAACTACTTTAAATCTATTTAAAGTGACAAAAACAGGGTTAACATCTCATGAGAAGCTATGTGGAGGCCCAAACGCATCTTTCCTGCACAAAGATATGTGTATAGGAACTTCTGCTAAGAAACTACATTAAAACTCTTTTAGTAATGAAACAGGGTTAAATACATCATGATTCGAATGATTCTTGCAGATTAATATGTTTTTTTTCAGAGTTTCTTGTAAGAAACGCTGTAATATTGACGTGATAGAATAAAGGTTTACATACTAATAAGCTCTCTGGAGCCTTAACGCAGTTAAGTGCATGAAGACGTGTTTATACAAACTACTACCAAGAAACTACTTTAAATCTATTTAAAGTGACAAAAACAGGCTTAACATCTCATGAGAAGCTATGTGGAGGCCCAAACGCATCTTTCCTGCACAAAGATATGTGTATTGGAACTTCTGCTAAGAAACTACATTAAAACTCTTTTAGTAACAGAAACAGGGTTAAATACATCATGATTCGAATGATTCTTGCAGATTATGTTTTTTTCAGAGTTTCTGGTAAGAAACGCTGTAATTTTGAGGTGATAAGCTCTCTGGCGCCTTAACGCAGTTAAGGGCATGAAGACGTGTTTATACAAACTACTACCAAGAAACTACTTTAAATCTATTTAAAGTGACAAAAACATGAGAAGCTATGTGGAGGCCCAAACGCATCTTTCCTGCACAAAGATATGTGTATTGGAACTTCTGCTAAGAAACTACATTAAAACTCTTTTAGTAACAGAAACAGGGTTAAATACATCATGATTCGAATGATTCTTGCAGATTATGTTTTTTTCAGAGTTTCTGGTAAGAAACGCTGTAATTTTGAGGTGATAGAATCAAGGTTTACATACTAATAAGCGCTCTGGACACCTGAACCCAGTTAAATGCATGACGACGTTTTTATACAAACTACTGCCAAGAAACTACATTAAATCTTTTTAAAGTGACAAAAACAGGGTTAACATCTCATGAGAAGCTATGTGGAGGCCCAAACGCATCTTTCTAAGACAGAGATATGTGTATAGGAACTTCTGCTAAGAAACTACAATAAAACGCTTTTAGTAACAGAAACAGGGTTAAATACATCATGATTCGAATGATTCTTGCAGATAAATGTTTTTTTTCAGAGTTTCTGGTAAGAAACGTTGTAATATTGACGTGATAGAATAAAGGTTTAAATACTAATAAGCACTCTGGAGGCCTTAACGCAGATGATAAGTGCATGAAGACGTGTTTATACAAACTTTCTGCCAAAGAACTACTTTAAATCTATTTAAAGTGACAAAAACAGGGTTAACATCTCATGAGAAGCTATGTGGAGGCCCAAACGCATCTTTCCTGCACAAAGATATGTGTATTGGAACTTCTGCTAAGAAACTACATTAAAACTCTTTTAGTAACAGAAACAGGGTTAAATACATCATGATTCGAATGATTCTTGCAGATTATGTTTTTTTCAGAGTTTCTGGTAAGAAACGCTGTAATTTTGAGGTGATAGAATCAAGGTTTACATACTAATAAGCTCTCTGGAGACCTTAACGCAGTTAAATGCATGACGACGTTTTTATACAAACTACTGCCAAGAAACTACATTAAATCTTTTTAAAGTGACAAAAACAGGGTTAACATCTCATGAGAAGCTATGTGGAGGCCCAAACGCATCTTTCCTGCACAAAGATATGTGTATAGGAACTTCTGCTAAGAATCTACATTAAAACTCTTTTAGTAACAGAAACAGGGTTAAATACATCATGATTCGAATGATTCTTGCAGATTAATATGTTTTTTTTCAGAGTTTCTGGTAAGAAACGCTGTAATATTGACGTGATAGAATAAAGGTTTACATACTAATAAGCTCTCTGGAGGCCTTAACGCAGTTAAGTGCATGAAGACGTGTTTATACAAACTACTGCCAAGAAACTACTTTAAATCTTTTTAAAGTGACAAAAACAGGGTTAACATCTCATAAGAAGCTATATGGAGGCCCAAACGGATCTTTCCTGCACAAAGATATGTGTATAGGAACTTCTGCTAGAAACTACATTAAACGCTTTTAGTAACAGAAACAGGGTTAAATACATCATGATTCGAATGATTCTTGCAGATAAATGTTTTTTTCAGAGTTTCTGGTAAGAAACGTTGTAATATTGACGTGATAGAATAAAGGTTTAAATACTAATAAGCACTCTGGAGGCCTTAACGCAGATGATAAGTGCATGAAGACGTGTTTATACGAATTTCTGCCAAAGAACTAAAAATCTTTTTAAAGTGACAAAAACAGGCTTAACATCTCATGAGAAGCTATGTGGAGGCCCAAACGCATCTTTCCTGCACAAAGATATGTGTATTAGGAACTTCTGCTAAGAAACTACATTAAAACTCTTTTAGTAACAGAAACAGGGTTAAATACATCATGATTCGAATGATTCTTGCAGATTATGTTTTTTTCAGAGTTTCTGGTAAGAAACGCTGTAATTTCTAGGTGATAGAATCAAGGTTTACATACTAATAAGCTCTCTGGAGCCTTAACGCAGTTAAGTGCATGAAGACGTGTTTATACAAACTACTACCAAGAAACTACTTTAAATCTATTTAAAGTGACAAAAACAGGCTTAACATCTCATGAGAAGCTATGTGGAGGCCCATACGCATCTTTCCTGCACAAAGATATGTGTATTGGAACTTCTGCTAAGAAACTACATTAAAACTCTTTTAGTAACAGAAACAGGGTTAAATACATCATGATTCGAATGATTCTTGCAGATTATGTTTTTTTCAGAGTTTCTGGTAAGAAACGCTGTAATTTTGAGGTGATAGAATCAAGGTTTACATACTAATAAGCGCTCTGGACACCTGAACAAAGTTAAATGCATGACGACGTTCTTATACAAACTACTGCCAAGAAACTACATTAAATCTTTTTAAAGTGACAAAAAACAGGGTTAACATCTCATGAGAAGCTATGTGGAGGCCAAACGCATCTTTCTAAGACAGAGATATGTGTATAGAAACTTCTGCTAAGAAACTACAATAAAACTGTTTAAGTAACAGAAACAGGGTTAAATACATCATGATTCGAATGATTCTTGCAGATAAATATGTTTTTTTCAGAGTTTCTGGTAAGAAACGCTGTAATATTGACGTGATAGAATCAAGGTTTACATACTAATAAGCGCTCTGGAGACCTGAACCCAGTTAAATGCATGACGACGTTTTTATACAAACTATTACCAAGAAACTACTTTAAATCTATTTAAAGTGACAAAAACAGGGTTAACATCTCAATAGAAGCTATGTGGAGGCCCAAACGCATCTTTCCATGCACAAAGATATGTGTATAGGAACTTCTGCTAAGAAACTACAATAAAACTGTTTAGTAACAGAAACAGGGTTAAACACATCATGATTCGAATGATTCTTGCAGATTATGTTTTTTTCAGAGTTTCTTGTAAGAAACGTTGTAATATTGACGTGATAGAATAAAGGTTTACATACTAATAAGCTCTCTGGAGCCTTAACGCAGTTAAGTGCAGAAGACGTGTTTATACAAACTACTACCAAGAAACTACTTTAAATCTATTTAAAGTGACAAAAACAGGCTTAACATCTCATGAGAAGCTATGTGGAGGCCCAAACGCATCTTTCCTGCACAAAGATATGTGTATTGAACTTCTGCTAAGAAACTACATTAAAACTCTTTTAGTAACAGAAACAGGGTTAAATACATCATGATTCGAATGATTCTTGCAGATAAAAATGTTTTTTTCAGAGTTTCTGGTAAGAAACGCTGTAATTTCTAGGTGATAGAATCAAGGTTTACATACTAATAAGCTCTCTTGAGCCTTAACGCAGTTAAGTGCAGAAGACGTGTTTATACAAACTACTACCAAGAAACTACTTTAAATCTATTTAAAGTGACAAAAACAGGCTTAACATCTCATGAGAAGCTATGTGGAGGCCCAAACGCATCTTTCCTGCACAAAGATATGTGTATAGGAACTTCTGCTAAGAAACTACATTAAAACTCTTTTAGTAACAGAAACAGGGTTAAATACATCATGATTCGAATGATTCTTGCAG
>NW_027595928.1:0-5000 GCF_031162955.1 Sander vitreus
TTGTTGCAGATGAGCCGTTAGTTAGCATAGTTAACTGTAGTGTTAGCAGAGTTAGCCAGCCAAATAAGAGAGGTTATTCATCGCCAGATAGATTACAAAGAAATTCCAGCCAGCTACAGCCAGAGCAGTTACTGTTGTGTGCCAGCTAGTCGCCGCAGCTGAACGATTTAGCTGTTGCCAGCAGAGCCACCTCGCTTCTAGCCTTCCCCCTCTGTCTCCTCCCTCTCTCTCTCTCACCCTCTCTCTGTCTCTGTCTCTCTCAGTCTTCCTCTCCTTCTCTCTCTCTCTGTTCCTCCCTCCTCTCTGTTCTCTTCATGTCTTTCTCCTTCCTTCAATCTTCTCTTCTCCTTCTCCTCAGTTCTTCTGCTCCTCTCTGTCCTTTCTCTTCAATCTCTCTTCTCTCAGTTCTCTCTCCCTCTCTTCCTCCCTCTGTCTCCCTCCTCTTCACCTCCTTCCCCTCCTCCTCCCTCTCTCCGTCCTCTCCTTCAATCTCTCTCTCCTTCACTGTCTCCCTCCTCTCTCTGTCTCTCCCTCCTCTCCTCTCGAAAGGGGACGTGTGAGCGCCGAGTGATCTGACGGACGCGTTTCATCCCGTACTGCTTCATCTGTTTGTGACCCACTATCCTTGCTCGCGGGGCTCAGGCAGCCTGTCATCGATCATGTCCGTGCGGGCCAGAGCAAAGCCGACCTCATGACGGTGATCTCCCAAGATGCAATGTTCCAGAGAGGCCATGGGAGGTGGTTAGCGTGAAAGTGTCCGCCTCCCTCGCATGATCAGCGTCAAGTGGTTACGATGGCAGCTGCTGCCAGACTGCAGAAGAGTAGCTCACATCCGATGAGCCACCGCCTTCCTCTGGCGACCAGCCAGCAAATCATGAGCTTCAACGACTCTCCGCTTACTAAAAATGACAATAAATACGGTGACGCCAGCTGTTCCCATCAAAATGGTTCCTGCCAGGTTAGTAACCAAATACCTTAGTGCTCACAGAAGACGTCTTCATTTATTCTGAAGATCAACGCGCGATAATTCCAACGTCGGAAGGTCTGTTTTTGCATTCTCTGATTCCATAAGTGTTTTGATGTGGGGGAGGGAACATTTGGGTCCTGCCTCTGGCCCTGCTGGGCGAGCCTGATGGGCCGTTCGTGGGGGCCAGCTGATGAGATGGCTCGGTGGGTATTTGCCGATCGGGGCCGCAGAGTCGCGTCTGGGGGCTCAGACTCAGATGTTGCGCTACCTGCGCTGACTCAGACTCGGCGTTTTCAGACCGTTACACCTGCCGAAGCCCGAGCCAGCCGCAGGTGGCGCAAATATCTGAGTCTGAGCCCCCAGACGCTGACTTTCTGGCGGCCCGGTCGGGCCAAACCGCCCCGACCCAGCCGACCGGGAGCCATCTCATCGGAAACACCTGCCTCAAGGGACTGAACCGGCCCATTCAACCGCCCGACCCCCTAGAATCGGGGCCGGGCCGACGCGACAGGAACGGACCAAATGACCCTCCTCCCCACATCCAAAACACTTCATGGAATCAGAAGTCGCAAAACAACATAGCTGAAGCCTTCCACTTTAAAACTGAACGTTAGATTTAGATCAGCCGCGTTGTCTTTCAGAGTCATGAAGGCTTGTCTTCTGTGACACACTACGTGCTTGAGTTTCGGGGATTTACAACCGAGCAGAACCATTTTAATGGGAGACATCAGCTGGCCGTACCGTGACAGCTCTTTGGCCAAATCCTCATTTTTAATAAACGGAGGTACGTTTGAAATCATGATTCTTTTAGCTGGGCTCACCAGCGGGAGAACCCGGGGTGAAAGTATCACGGATAACAATTCCTCTTTCTACCACAGTCTCAACCTTCGCCACATCATCCAAGAAAATAACCACTGCCTTGTTCATACGGGAGGCGGACTTCACACTATCAAACCCCACCACCTCCCCCGACAGCATAGCTGGCCTCCTCCACTGAACAGCCCACATGCGGGGAAATCCTCACCGCATGTCGGCGTGTCAGCTTCTCTAGCACCGCATGGTGCACGCCAAACACGGGCATAATGCCCGGCTGACACCCAAACTACCTGAACAAAACCCACCACCAACTAATAACTAACAACTACACAACAAGATAAACACGTACAAAACCCCCAAATAAACAGAAAAACAGAGATAGAAACTCACACGCTCCGTAGACTCACTCAGCACTCACACATCCACTCAGAGAGAGAGACAGAGAGAGAGAGAGAGAGAGAGAGAGAGAGAGAGAGAGAGAGAGAGACAGAGAGAGAGAGAGAGAGAGAGAGAGACAGAGAGAGGGAGAGAGAGACAGAGAGAGAGAGAGACAGAGAGAGAGAGAGAGAGAGAGAGAGAGAGAGAGAGAGAGAGAGAGAGACAGAGAGAGAGAGAGAGAGAGAGAGAGAGAGAGAGAGAGAGAGCAGAGAGAGAGAGAGAGAGAGAGAGGGAGAGAGAGAGAGAGAGAGAGACAGAGAGAGAGAGACAGAGAGAGAGAGAGAGAGAGAGAGAGAGAGAGAGGCAGAGAGAGAGACAGAGAGAGAGAGAGAGAGAGAGAGACAGAGAGAGAGAGAGAGACAGAGAGAGAGAGAGACAGAGAGAGAGAGAGAGAGAGAGAGAGAGAGACAGAGAGAGAGAGAGAGAGAGAGACAGAGAGAGAGAGAGCAGACAGAGAGAGAGACAGAGAGAGAGAGAGACAGAGAGAGAGAGAGAGAGAGAGAGAGACAGAGAGAGAGAGAGCAGAGAGAGAGAGAGAGAGAACGAGAGCCAAGCTCTACTAACAACTAGCTACAAATCTAGGGTCCAACACGACGGCTAACTCTAGCGTAACACAACAGCTAACTCTGCTAACAACA
Source organism: Sander vitreus (assembly GCF_031162955.1). Classification (NCBI taxonomy): domain Eukaryota; kingdom Metazoa; phylum Chordata; class Actinopteri; order Perciformes; family Percidae; genus Sander; species Sander vitreus. The sequence continues at coordinate 2,860 of NW_027595928.1, forward strand.
GCTAACTCTGCTAACACAACAGCTAACTCGGCTAACACAACAGCTAACTCGGCTAACACAACAGCTAACTCGGCTTACACGACAGCTAACTATGCTAACTAAACAGCTCACTCTGCTAACAAAACAGCTAATGATGTTAACACAACAGCTAACTCCTCTAACACAACAGGTAACTCTGCTAACACAACTGCTATCTCTGCTTATACAACAGCTTACTCTGCTAACACAACAGCTAACTCTGCTAACACAACAGCTAACTCCTGCTAACACAACAGCTAACTCTGCTAACACAACAACTAACTCTCTAACACGACAGCTAACTCTGTTAACACGACAGCTAACTCTGCTAACACAACAGCTAACTCTGCTAACACAACAGCTACCTCTGCTAACAACAGCTAACTCCATACACAACAGCTAATTATGCTAACATGACAGCTAACTCGGCTAACACAACAGCTAACTCCTCTAACACAACAGGTAACTCTGCAAACACAACAGCTAATTATGCTAACACAACAGCTAACTCTGCTAACACAACAGCTAACTCTGCTAACACAACAGTTACCTCTGCTAACACGACAGCTAACCCTGCTAACACGACAGCTAACTCTGCTAACACGACAGCTAACTCTGCTAACACAACAGCTAACTCCTCATACACAACATCTAATTATGCTAACACAACAGCTAACTCCTGCTAACACAACAGCTAATCCTGCTAACACAACAGCTTACTCTGCTAACACAACAACTAACCCTGCTAACACAACAGCTACCTCTCCTAATGGCAGCTAACCCTGATAACATGAGAGCTAACTCTACTAACAACAGCTAACTCGGCTAACACGACAGCTAACTCTGCTAAAACAACAGCTAACTCTGCTAACACAACTGCTAACTCTGCTTACACAAAAGCTAACCCTGCTAACACGACAGATACCTCTCCTAACGGCAGCTAACCCTGATAACATGAGAGCTAACTCTACTAACAACAGCTAACTCGGCTAACACGACAGCTAACTCTGCTAAAACAACAGCTAACTCTTAACACAACAGCTAACTCTGCTAACACAACAGCTTACTCTGCTAACACAACAACTAACCCTGCTAACACAACAGCTAACTCCTCTAACAACAGCTAACTCTGCAAACACGACAGCTAACTCTGCTAACACTATATCTAACTCAGCTAACACAACAGCTAACTCTGCTAACACAACAGCTAACTCTGCAAACACGACAGCTAACTCTGCTAACACAACAGCTAACTCTGCTAACACAACAGCTAACTCTGCTAACACTACAGCTAACTATGCTAAATAAACAGCTCACTCTGCTAACAAAACAGCTAATGATGCTAACACAACAGCTAACTCCTCTAGCACGACAGCTAACTCTGCTAACACAACTGCTAACTCCTCTAACACAACAGCTTACTCTGCTAACACGACAGCTAACTCTGTTAACACAACAGCTAACTCTGCTAACACTACAGCTAACTCCTCTAACACAACAGCTAAATCTACTAACAATACAGCTAACTCTGCTAACACAACAGCTAACTCTGCTAACACAACAGCTAACTCTGCAAACACTACAGCTAACTCCTCTAACACAACAGCTAACTCTGCTAACACAACAGCTAACCCTGCTAACACGACAGCTAACTCTACTAACACGACAGTTAACCCTGCTAACACGACAGTTAATCCTGCTAACATGACAGTTAACCCTGCTAACACAACAGCTAACTCTGTTAACACAATTGCTAAGTCTGCTTACGACAGTTAACCCTGCTAACACGACTGCTAACTCTGCTAACACGACAGCTAACCCTCCTAACACAACAGCTAAACCTGCTAACACAACAGCTAACCCTGCTAACATGACAGCTAACTCTACTAACAACAGCTAACCCTGCTAACACGACAGCTAACTCTGCTAACAAAACAGCTAATCATGCTAACACAACAGCTAACTCTGCTAACACAATAGCTAACTCGGCTAACAAGACAGCTAACCCTGCTAACAAGACAGCTAACCGTGCTAACACAACAGCTAACCCTGCTAAAACTACAGCTAACTCTGCTAACACAACTGCTAACTCTGCTTACACAACAGCTAACCCTGCTAAAACT
>NW_027595929.1:0-8080 GCF_031162955.1 Sander vitreus
AAATCAAGCTGTACAGGTGACTGCGAGCAAGAAACAAGACATCGGAGAGTGAAGGAATGGCTTCAGCATGTATAAAACAAAGCAGCAAGGATACGGAGCAGCCAACACACGCGTGATCTGCTTTGGGAGCACTGGAGGGAAATACACGCTCTCACTAGTTACTATGTTTTCAAAGTGGATTTCTGCTGTGATTTTATTTGCTATGAATTCAATCATACTAAGTAAAAGAGCAGTAAAAACAAAGCATAAAGTGAAATCAGCTTGTTAAAGGTTTTGGATATTGAAAGAATCTACTCCACAATGTGTTGTTTCTCAATCTAACAAAATCTTGTCATGAATTGTGCAGTGCCCACAAAGTGTGTTGATTGTACCAACAGACATAACATGAATGGTCCCCAGGAAGGATAACAATTCAGGTTTGTCCCAGGAACCAATTGGGTTTTTAAAAATTTATAAGAAGATGTTTGAGTGTTTAAGTGATTTACACAGTGTCATAAAAATTATAATAATTTTAACTTAGTTAAATCATGTCTCCTAGACACTTTAGAAGGGTGGATCTATCAGATACTTGTCTGTCAGAGGTCCCCACCAGTAATAAAAACCCGTATGTGTGTGTGTGTGTGTGTGTGTGCAGCGAGGGTGTGTGTGTGTGTGCGTGTGTGTAAATGAATCAATAGTCAGTAACTGGATGCCCGAAATAACTCTGTGAGGTGTGAAAGGGGGCGCCCAGCGGTGTTAACCTTATCTTTTTGATTCCCTGACAGGAAATATAAGCGCCAGCCTTTCAATAAATGAAAGATATAGAGACTATTCAGACAGCCTTGATGAGCAGCTGATGAACAGCTGATGAACCAGCTAGTGGAACAGCTATTCGATCAGCTGTCAGTCTGCTGAGAGGTAGAACGGGAAAGAATTCGACACACGAAATGCAGAGCTCTGGGTTGTTATTCTCCAATATCTGGTGTCAGAGAGAACGGACAGCTTAGCGTTACAACTCATGTTGTCTTTTCCTGGAGGACCGGAGAGATGAGAGTCCAGACTACAGGAACTGCTTCATCTGGGAGGCGCTCTGGGATCAGCACATGAGCAGACACACTTTATTCTCTCTGTCTGAATGTACTCTCTCTGTCTCTCTCTCCTGTCTCTGTGCCCTCTGTCTCTCTGTCTCTCTCTCTCTGTCTCTCTGTCTCTCTCTCTGTCTCTCTCTCTGTCTCTCTCTCTCTGTCTCTCTCTCTCCCTCTCTGTCTCTCTCTGTCTCTCTCTCTGTCTCTCTCTGTCTCTCTCTCATGTCTCTCTCTCTCCCTCTCTGTCTCTCTCTCTGTCTCTCCTCTGCCTGTCTCTCTCTCTCTCTCTCTCTCTCTCTCTCTCTCTCTCTCTCTCTGTCTCTCTCTCTCTCTCTCTCTCTGTCTCTCTCTGTCTCTCTCTCTCTGTCTCTCTCTCTCTCTGTCTCTCTCTCTCTCTGTCTCTCTCTCTCTCTCTCTCTCTCTCTCTCTCTCTCTGTCTCTCTCTCTCTCTCTCTCTCTCTCTCTCTCTCTCTCTCTCTCTCTCTGTCTCTCTCTCTCTCTCTCTCTCTCTCTCTCTCTCTCTCTCTGTCTCTCTCTCTCTGTCTCTCTCTCTCTCTCTCTCTGTCTCTCTCTCTCTCTCTCTCTCTCTCTCTCTCTGTCTCTCTCTCTCTCTCTCTCTCTCTCTCTGTCTCTCTCTCTCTGTCTCTCTCTCTCTCTCTCTCTCTCTCTCCTGTCTCTCTCTCTCTCTCTCTCTCTCTCTGTCTACTCTCTCTGTCTCTCTCTCTCTGTCTCTCTCTCTCTCTTCTGTCTCTCTCTCTGTCCTCTCTCTCTCTCTCTGTCTCTCTCTGTCTCCTCTCTCTGTCTCTCTCTCTCTCTCTGCTGTCTCTCTGTCTCTCTCTCTCTCTCTCTCTCTCTCTCTCTCTCTTTACTTTACCCTTGTCCCGAGCGATAGCGCATATAAGCTAATTAGCGGTTTGCCTTACTGAAGTTAAAGTGTGTGGGCCCCATTTGGGGATCTAAGCACACGGCGTGTCCAAATCCGTGTTTGGACGGCGGAAATAAGGTTCGGGTGCTTAGGGTTACAACACATCACAGCAAATACCATCCCTTTTTTTCCTTTTTGAGTCTGACCCTCTCAGCGCCACGTTCCTTTTCCTTTTTGGTTTTTCCATCATTAGACTCACACCCTCTCTGTGCGTTACAGATAGACTTCCAAACGTGTGGTTGGCAGTATGTACACATATTCTTTGTAAATCTTAACAATCATTCCCTAAAAGAACCAAGCAGGCTCGTCGGTTTGCACCATCCATACTTGTTCAAAAAGCGTCTCCATCATTTGGTGTGAGGTCCTAGAAACTCAGTCCCAGTCAGTCTTTCTCCCGTCTGGATGTTCAGTGATGTTGACGTGGTCAACAACCAATGGAGTGCCTCCTCCAGCACCAAACGGGAAGCAGCAAACCGTTAGAGACGGTTGTGTTTATAATCGTTATGACGCCCGCTAGCTAACGCTAAAGGGAAAGTTGCAGACTTTAAACCCTTCTCGAGCAGTCATCCAGCGGGAGTTGTAAAACATAGACCTCCAGGTACTGGAGACATTCGTCTGCATGTACAGCAGAACATCTGCAGACTTTTCGCTTACAGTTATCAGCTAACGCTAGCGTAGCTAGCTAGCTTGGTTACATTATTCTAAATACATCTAGCCTAGTTATGATCCTGCAATGTGTGACCCTGCAAGATCGAGGTCAGCCCTATGTTCCCACACTTCTAGGACATTTTCCAAATGAGGTCTTGTGTTCCTACATTTCCCTTCAATTCAAGCCCTGTCCTCCCACAACCCCTAACGAGGTTCAGAGGTTAGAGTTAGGGGGATAGAATCTAATACAAATCTTAGAAATGTGGGAACATAAGCGCGCTCCTGCAAAGATCCTATTCTTTGCATACTATGACAGTTTTTGACAGATAGTGAGATGGTGTCAGACTGTAGTCTGTTCAGTCGTCTGTGTAGAAGCTATCTGAGACATACAGGCATTACTCAGATACTCTTCAAATCTAAAGTTGCGTGCATCCCGACAGGATGTGTTTACAGTCTATAACTCCATCGGCTGTAACAGAGACTGATCTGCTTGACAAAGCGCACACGTCACTCTCTCCCTTCATATGCTGCTCAAATGGTTTATGAATCAGGTGTTTTATGACGTTTCTTTCGAATGTGTCTGTGGAAAGTGACAAATCCTCAGCGCATCGCTCCCCTGCGTGTCCTGGGTACAGACAGGACTTTGTGTCGACTCTGTGAGCCCGAGCGGCCTCAGGCTGTAATAACTTCTGAATGAAAGGCCTCCGGCTGCCGCTGAGCTAATTTCACCTCCCGTCTCCCTCCTAAAAGCATTTAAAATAGTCTGAAAATGAATGTCGCTGAGGGACGTGTGCTGGGAGACACAGCGTGGGTGATGGATACTGCTAGAGAAAGGAGCTATTTCTAGAAGCAACCAGCTGAGTCATGCTTTTGAAAAGATGATTTTTCTTTTTCTTTTCCCTCGTTACAGTCACCTGCAGTAATAAGAGAAGATGTATGGGTATTTGGGTATTTGCACACAAAAACGCCAGGCAGAAAGCTAGCGTGAGGCTCAAATGGAGAATGAACTTTTCAGCTGTGCTTCAGACCAACATGTCCTCCAAACCGTACGACTACAGGTCTTTTATTCTTTAATATAATTATATTAACACTTCATCCACCTCACATCTTCAACTGCATCTGTGTGTGTGTGTGTGTGGTGTGTGTGTGTGTGTGTGTGTGTGTGTGTGTGTGTGTGTGTGTGTGTGTGTGTGTGTGTTCACCCCAGGTTGCTAGTTGACACGCCACACAGGTGAGAGCATCTGTCTGTCCAGCTGTTTCCAGGTGTCGTCATTCAGTCGCACCTGCATCCTGACTGTCAGCTGCAGATCAGAGCACACACACACAGACACAGACACAGCACACACACTGGACACACACACACACAGACACGACACACACAGACACAGACACACACACACACACACACACACACACAGACACAGACACACACACACACAGACACAGACAGACACACAGACACACAGACACACACACACACACAGACACAGACAAACACACAGACACAGACACACACAGACACAGACACACACAGACACACAGACACACACACACACGACACACACACAGCACAGACACACACACACACACAGACACAGACACACACAGACACACACACACAGACACACACACACACGACACAGACACAGACACACACACACACACACACACACACACACACACACACACACACACAGACACAGACGCACACACAGACACACACACACACACACACAGACAGACACACACACACACACACACATGTGTCTTGAAATAATGGCGTCACTCATCCAGCATCTGTAAGCCGTAAATGATGAAAAAGAGATTAACGTGTTTCCTGGGAAAGACAGCTGCTCAAAGTCTCCCGGGTAACTTAATATTAAAGGAGCTCTGTCCAAAGTAATAAACCCTAATATAGTCATAACTTTTCAGCCTGTTCTCAGGAACCATTCGTACATATAGCTTCGAAAAAGTAGAGCTCTATACTTCGTGTGTATTCACATATTTTTTATGATTAACAACTTTTACACACAAAACACACCAAACACAAACACACCAACAAGACAGCCATTATCAATACAATGCAATAAAATAATAATAAGATAAACAGCGGTAAACTAAATAAACCAGTGGTGTAGGCTATGTGATACGCAGGTATACACCCATATGCCTGCTAGGAAAGGTCAGTGGTTTCTGTATACCTGCTAGGAAAGGTCAAGGGTTTCTGTATACCTACTAGGAAAGTCAAGGGTTTCTGTATACCTGCTAGGAAAAGTCAAGGGCTTTCCGCTTTACCCACTAGGAAAGGTCAAGGGCTTTCCGTATACCCTGCTAGGAAAGGTCAAGGGTTTCTGTATACCTGCTAGGAAAGGTCAAGGGTTTCTGTATACCTGCTAGGAAAGGTCAAGGGCTTTCTGTATACCTACTAGGAAAGGTCAAGGGTTTCTGTATACCTGCTAGAAAGGTCAAGGGTTTCTGTATACCCTGCTAGGAAAGGTCAAGGGTTTCTGTATACCTGCTAGAAAGGTCAAGGGTTTCTGTATACCTGCTAGGAAAGGTCAAGGGTTTCTGTATACCTGCTAGGAAAGGTCAAGGGCTTTCTGTATACCTGCTAGGAAAGGTCAAGGGTTTCTGTATACCCTGCTAGGAAAGGTCAAGGATTTCGCTTACCCACTAGGAAAGGTCAAGGGTCTCTGTATACCTGCTAGGAAAGGTCAAGGGTTCCCGCATACCCACTAGGAAAGGTCAAGGGTTTCTGTATACCTGCTAGGAAAGGTCAAGGGTTTCCGCTTTACCCACTAGGAAAGGTCAAGGGTTTCTGTATACCTACTAGGAAAGGTCAAGGGTTTCTGTATACCTGCTAGAAAGGTCAAGGGTTTCTGTATACCCACTAGGAAAGGTCAAGGGTTTCGTGATACCCAACTAGGAAAGGTCAAGGGTTTCTGTATACCCTGCTAGGAAAGGTCAAGTGTTTCTGTATACCTGCTAGGAAAGGTCAAGGGTTTCTGTATACCCACTAGGAAAGGTCAAGGGTTTCGTATACCCAACTAGGAAAGGTCAAGGGTTTCTGTATACCTGCTAGGAAAGGTCAAGTGTTTCTGTATACCCGCTAGGAAAGGTCAAGGGTTTCTGTATACCTGCTAGAAAGGTCAAGGGCTTTCCGCTTTACCCACTAGGAAAGGTCAAGGGTTTCTGTATACCCGCTAGGAAAGGTCAAGGGTTTCTGTATACCTGCTAGGAAAGGTCAAGGGTTTCTGTATACCCTGCTAGGAAAGGTCAAGGGTTTCTGCATACCTGCTAGGAAAGGTCAAGGGTTTCTGTATACCCTGCTAGGAAAGGTCAAGGGTTTCTGTATACCCTGCTAGGAAAGGTCAAGGGTTTCTGCATACCTGCTAGAAAGGTCAAGGGATTTCGCTACCCACTAGGAAAGGTCAAGGGTTTCTGTATACCTGCTAGAAAGGTCAAGGGTTCTCGCTACCCACTAGGAAAGGTCAAGGGTTTCTGTATACCCTGCTAGGAAAGGTCAAGGGTTTCTGCATACCCACTAGGAAAGGTCAAGGGTTTCTGTATACCTACTAGGAAAGGTCAAGGGTTTCTGTATACCTGCTAGGAAAGGTCAAGGGCTTCTGCATACCCACTAGGAAAGGTCATAGGGGCTTTCGTATACACTCAACCAGGAAAGGTCAAGGGTTTCTGTATACCTGCTAGAAAGGTCAAGTGTTTCTGTATACCTGCAAGAGTGTCAAGGTTTTCCATTTACCCACTAGGAAAGGTCAAGGGTTTCTGCATACCTGCTAGAAAGGTCAAGGGTTTCTGTATATCTGCTAGAAAGGTCAAGGGTTTCTGTATACCTGCTAGGAAAGGTCAAGGGCTTTCTGTATACCTGCTAGAAAGGTCAAGGGTTTCTGTATACCCACTAGAAAGGTCAAGGGCTCTCGCACCCACTAGGAAAGGTCAAGGGCTTTCTGCATACCTGCTAGAAAGGTCAAGGGTTTCTGTATACCCACTAGAAAGGTCATGGCTCGCCACTCACCAGGAAAGGTCAAGGGCTTTCTGCATACCTACTAGGAAAGGTCAAGGGTTTCTGCATACCCACTAGGAAAGGTCAAGGGTTTCGTGATAACCCAACTAGAAAGGTCATGGTTTCTGCATACCCTGCTAGGAAAGGTCAAGGGTCTCTGCATACCCGCTAGAAAGGTCAAGGGCTTCTGTATACCTACTAGGAAAGGTCAAGGGCTTTCCGCATACCCACTAGAAAGGTCAATGGTTTCTGTATACCCAACTAGGAAAGGTCAATGGTTTCTGTATACCCAACTAGGAAAGGTCAAGGGCTCCAGCATACCAACACAGTGAAAGGTCAAGGGCTCCTCGCATACCCAACTAGGAAAGGTCAAGGGCTTCCGTGATACCCAACCAGAAAGGTCATAGGGCTCCAGATACCAATCTAGAAAGGTCAATGTTCTCTGTATACCCAACTAGAAAGGTCAAGGGTTTCCGTATACCAACTAGGAAAGGTCAAGGGTTTCCAGTATACCCAACTAGAAAGGTCAATGGTTTCTGTATACCCAACTAGGAAAGGTCAAGGGTTTCCGTATACCAACTAGGAAAAGGTCAAGGGCTCGTGATACCCAACTAGGAAAGCGTCAAGGGCTCCGTGATACCCAACTAGGAAAGGTCAAGGGTTTCCTGTATACCCAACTAGGAAAGGTCAAGGGTTTCTGTACCATACGCCATCATCATTCATCATCTCTCTCTCCCCAGCACAAAGCTTCTAGGAGCCCTCCATTTTCTAGTGTAGACATCCAATCTGGCAAACCGCTCATGAAACATCTTTTTCAAACACCGACACCCCTAGCCATCTCACAAGCCCACTGCTGATTGACGGCACCCCTCTTCATTCCTCCATCCTCTAAAGTAATCTGTCTGGCTATCATTAAACTTAGTCTGGGCCCAGCTTCTTATGTGCTTATCCATCCAATCTTAGATTGACCCGTCTCCCAGAAACTATTCACATATATGTATGACTGTCAGTCACCCATATTGACTGCTGCTGTAGCAAGAGCGCTGTGGACTGTAGGGAGGATTCGGGTGACGCAGCTCTAAAACACAGATGATTTAAGAGGAGGAGGGAGTTTAGCCACGGGGAAATGCAACACTTTCTTTGTAATGCTAGTTTTGAGGGTTACAAATGTGTTTAATTTCCTGGTTCTTTGATAGGTTGGATATTCACATGTTTCAAATGTATTATATCTGTGTTGTGTACTACACAAGAAGGTTAGCCTGGGACAACCTTCACCACACAGGAAACTGGAGCCTGGAATGTGTTAATCTATTATAAGTAAGTGACATTGTCCCACACAAATAGATAGCTTGGAAATGTGTGAAGCCCCAAAAAAGTATAGGAAGGAGGATGCTTTGTAGATGACACTATGGGTACATATGG
>NW_027595930.1:0-7210 GCF_031162955.1 Sander vitreus
CATATATAGTAGCTATGAAAAAGTAAAAAAAGTCATAGTATAGTATGTCGAAAAAAGTTAAAAAAAGTCATAGTATAGTATGTTGAAAAAAAGTCTGTAAAAATGTCATAGTATAGTATGTCGAAAAACTTAAAAAAGTCATAGTATAGTATGTCAAAAAAAGTAAAAGTCATAGTATTGTATGTCGAAAAAAGTAAAAAAGTCATAGTATAGTATGTCAAAAAACGTAAAAAAAGTCATAGTATAGTATGTCAAACAAGTAAAAAAAAAGTCATAGTATAGTATGTCGAAAAAAGTAAAAAAAAGTCATAGTATTGTATGTCGAAAAAAGTAAAAAAGTCATAGTATAGTATGTCAAAAAACGTAAAAAAAGTCATAGTATAGTATGTCGAAAAAAGTTTAAAAAAGTCATAGTATAGTATGTTGGAAAAAGTCGAAAAAAGTCATAGTATAGTATGTCAAAAAAAAGTCGTAAAAATGTCATAGTATAGTATGTCGAAAAAAGTCAAAAAGTCATAGTATAGTATGTCGAAAAAAGTAAATAAAAGTCATAATATAGGATGTCGAAAAAAGTAAAAAAGTCATAGTATAGTATGTCAAAAAAAGTCGTAAAAATGTCATAGTATAGTATGTCGAAAAAAGTAAAAAGTCATAGTATAGTATGTGGAAAAAAGTAAAAAAAAGTCATAGTATAGTATGTCAAAAAAAGTAAAAAAAGTCATAGTATAGTATGCCGAAAAAGTAAAAAAAAGTCATACTATAGTATGTCGAAAAAACTTAAAAAGTCATAGTATAGTATGTCGAAAAAGTTAAAAAAAAAAGTCGGCAAAATGTCATAGTATAGTATGTCGAAAAAAGTAAAAAGTCATAATATAGTATGTCGAAAAAGTAAAAAAAAAGTCATAGTATAGTATGTCGAAAAAGTTTTAAAAAAAAGTCATAGTATAGTATGTTAAAAAAGTCGTAAAAAATGTCGTAGTATAGTATGTCGAAAAAAAGTAAAAAGTCATAGTATAGTATGTCGAAAAAAGTTTTAAAAAAAAGTCATAGTATAGTATGTCGAAAAAACGTAAAAAAAAGTCATAGTATAGTATGTCGAAAAAAGTTAAAAAAAGTCATAGTATAGTATGTCAAAAAAAAAGTTAAAAAAAGTCATAGTATAGTATGTCGAAAAAACGTAAAAAAAGTCATAGTAAAGTATGTTGAAAATCTTTAAAAAAAAGTCATAGTAAAGTATGTCGAAAAATCTTAAAAAAAAGTCATAGTACAGTATGTCAAAAAAAGTTTTAAAAAAATCATAGTATAGTATGTCAAAAAAAGTAAAAAAAGTCATAGTATAGTATGTGGAAAAAAGTAAAAAAAAGTCATAGTATAGTATGTCAAAAAAAGTAAAAAGTCATAGTATAGTATGTGGAAAAAAGTAAAAAAAAGTCATAGTATAGTATGTCAAAAAAAGTAAAAAGTCATAATATAGTATGTCCATCCATCCATCCATCTTCATCCGCTTACCCGGGGGCAGCTCCAGCAGGGGACCCCAAACTTCCCTTTCCCGGGCCACATTAACCAGCTCCGACTGGGGGATCCCGAGGCGTTCCCAGGCCAGGTTAGAGATATAATCCCTCCACCTAGTCCTGGGTCTTCCCCGAGACCTCCTCCCAGCTGGACGTCCCTCTACCTAGTCCTGGGTCTCCCCCGAGGCCTCCTCCCAGCTGGACGTCCCTCCACCTAGTCCTGGGTCTCCCCCGAGGCCTCCTCCCAGCTGGACGTGCCTGGAACACCTCCCTAGGGAGGCGCCCAGGGGGCATCCTTACCAGATGCCCGAACCACCTCAACTGGCTCCTTTCGACGTGAAGGAGCAGCGTCTCTACTCCGAGCTCCTCACGGATAACTGAGCTTCTCACCCTATCTCTAAGGGAGACGCCAGCTACCCTCCTGAGGAAACCCATTTCGGCCGCTTGCAGAGACAGCCCAGTTTAATAAAAAAATACCTTCTTTCAAGCATTACAACACTTCTTTAAGACGCACAGGATGAGTTGAGACACTTTCTAATGAAAAACATCTTGGGAAAACAAAGAGGAACTGAGATAATAACCACAAAGACATATAATGCTCCGTCTCAGTTCTACAGTCAGTCAGCGTCGTTCTCATCACTGCTGCAGGTTCAACATTAGAACAAGTCAAACATTAAATCAGCTCATTAAAAAAGAAAGGATGGCAGTTTGGGACAGAAAGATTTCCTGTTGCTTCACGTTACTGCTCGCTGGTAAGACATGGACTTTATTTACGTTACGTTAATATCTTTTCTGATGTTTTTGATAAACTCTAGAAACATTTATGCTTCTGAAGTTGCAGCTCTGCATCTGTTTTATTATTTTCTCGTTTTGTTTTCTGTTTTAGTAGCTGAGGCCTGATGTTAATGATCGATTCTCCAATTTATAAACTGAGTTTGAGTGCCCCCCCTGGTTTCCACAAGTTAATTAATCTGTCGGTACGCGATCTGTGCTGCCTCCACGATCTGATATGTGCATAAATACGTAGTAGAAAACGTGACGGTTCCCCTACACTACTGGCGGCATATTTTTGTAGGCTACATTTTATTCATTACACAGTTCACGGCGGGTCTGTTTTATGAATATATTTAAATAAAATACTTCCTCTGATCCAAAACTGCATATGCACGTCCGTGTACTACGCATCGGCCACATTGTTATCTTTGTGACTTGTAGTGTGGGGATGTTGTGATGTGTTTAACTGTAGCTCACGCTCTGCATTACGAGGTGTTTGCGTGGTTGCCAATCCAAAATAATACAGGAGTTGTTCCATGTTACATCAACATACACCATTATGGTTCCATGTGGCATGAAGTCAGAGTCTTTCTGTCACTGTTCAAATCAAGTTTCTTCATTCCTAATGTCACTGTGTTGTTGTTCCAGGAGCTCTGGGTCAAAGCGTGAACTATCCAGATCCTGTTTGTGGCGTGAAAGGATCGACCGTCACCCTCCCCTGCTCCTTCACACCACTGGAGTCTGTTGCTGATGATATAGGAAAACCTTTGATCGAGGTCGTCAGAGTCGTCTGGTGCACTGATGAATTCTGTCAGCTTCCCGCTAAGTCTGTGTACAACAGCCAATCACAGAACAACGACCGTCGTTACACATACCTGGGAGACAAGAAGGGAGACTGCACTTTACAGATCTCAGATTTACAGGAGAAAGACGACACAACTGTACGCTTCAGAGTGGAAGCTAATGATCGCAGAGCACATTTTACCGGCCAATCAGGAGTGAGAGTCACAGTCGTAGGTAAGAGCATCCTATGATAATGCTTTCAAACACAACATGATTTATCATACGTAAAACAGAGTTAGGCTCTCTTTTTTCAGTTACTAACAGTCACACCTAGAGCCATCTGGGGTCGGAAACAAACAAACAACAGGTATAGAAAAGCATGCTAGAGAGTAGGGCTGTTGGAATGAATACCGAATGGTATTATAGAGGAAGACTGACAGCTCTAATAGACAGACAGAAAGATCCAATGTCGTGCATTATGTCGGCAGGATCATTTAAAAGGCTACCGTGACTACATTGTGCGTCTGCCCTATTTCTGATACCGTGGCGGCAGATATTTTGCCGTGGTGGGCCGCCACTACAAAATCAACATAGAGGAAACACAGCATACTATTGACACATGTACGTGTGTTTGTGTGGAAAGCTTTCATTAAGCAGCTGTAGCAAGGCATCCGGAAATGTCAACAGATGAGATCATCAGCGCACACGGGGCAACAAGCTCACGTTAACACAGGCGCACACAAGAGGCCCAATCATATCGCGCTGATGTGACCGAGCCCGACCCAAACATCATTTCTAAATATCTGTCCGGACCCGTCGGGTCCCGTCGGGCTCGGGTCAGGTATCCATCCTCTAGTGAGAGACTTTCACAGTTGACTCTGCGAACTGTGATGTATGTACTGAATCCGTATACTGTAATCCGTATACTGTAATCCTGTATCCATGTACTGAATGTAATAAACAACGTCTATCTTTAGATGGTGTTCAGATGGAGATCAGAAGCTCCAGAGATGACGGAGAGTTTAAAAGAGGGGAAGCAGTCACACTGAACTGTTCTGCTGAAAGCTGCACTATCCACCAACTGGAGGTCACCTGGTTCAGAGATGGCTCCGCCCTCTCAGAGACTGGCCCCGCCCTCCAGCTCAGCTATCTGACTGCAGAGGATTCTGGGAACTACACCTGTGGTTTGAAGAGGAACATCCGCACCCTCTCCGTCCCATACAGCCTGCACGTGGAGGCTGATGAGGCAGAAGCAGCAGAAGAGGAAGGTTTGTTTAAACAGTTTTCTCTGTTTGCGTTAATGTTATGTAGCCTAACCTGAATCCTGCCAACGGCACAATGTTTAGCTAGCGCTAGCTAACGTCAACATTAGGTAGCCGCAAGCTAACGTTAATGGTAGGTAGCCTAACCTGAATCCTGCCAACGGCACAATGTTTAGCTAGCGCTAGCTAACGTCAACATTAGGTAGCCGCAAGCTAACGTTAATGGTAGGTAGCCTAACCTGAATCCTGCCAACGGCACAATGTTTAGCTAGCGCTAGCTAACGTCAACATTAGGTAGCCGCAAGCTAACGTTAATGGTAGGTAGCCTAACCTGAATCCTGCCAACGGCACAATGTTTAGCTAGCGCTAGCTACCGTCAACATTAGGTAGCCGCAAGCTAACGTTAATTGTAGGTAGCCTAACCTGAATCCTGCCAACGGCACAATGTTTAGCTAGCGCTAGCTACCGTCAACATTAGGTAGCCGCAAGCTAACGTTAATGTTATGTAGCCTAACCTGAATCCTGCCAACGGCACAATGTTTAGCTAGCGCTAGCTAACGTCAACATTAGGTAGCCGCAAGCTAATGTTAATGTTATTTAGCCTAACCTGAATCCTGCCAACGGCACAATGTTTAGCTAGCGCTAGCTAACGTCAACATTGGGTAGCCGCAAGCTAACGTTAATGTTATGTAGCCTAACCTGAACCCTGCCAACGGCACAATGTTTAGCTAGCGCTAGCTAACGTCAACATTAGGTAGCCGCAAGCTAACGTTAATGTTATGTAGCCTAACCTGAATCCTGCCAACGACTGTGTTTAGCTAGCGCTAGCTAACGTCAACATTAAGTAGCCGCAAGCTAACGTTAATGTTATGTAGCCTAACCTGAACCCTGCCAACGGTGCCAATGCTTTCGTTAAAGGTCCCATGACATGGTGCTCTTTGGATGCTTTTATATAGACCTTAGTGGTCCCCTAATACTGTATCTGAAGTCTCTTTATATAGACCTTAGTGGTCCCCTAATACTGTATCTGAAGTCTCTTTTATATAGACCTTAGTGGTCCCCTAATACTGTATCTGAAGTCTCTTTTATATAGACCTTAGTGGTCCCCTAATACTGTATCTGAAGTCTCTTTATATAGACCTTAGTGGTCCCCTAATACTGTATCTGAAGTCTCTTTTATATAGACCTTAGTGGTCCCCTAATACTGTATCTGAAGTCTCTTTATATAGACCTTAGTGGTCCCCTAATACTGTATCTGAAGTCTCTTTTATATAGACCTTAGTGGTCCCCTAATACTGTATCTGAAGTCTCTTTATATAGACCTTAGTGGTCCCCTAATACTGTATCTGAAGTCTCTTTATATAGACCTTAGTGGTCCCCTAATACTGTATCTGAAGTCTCTTTATATAGACCTTACATTCGGGTACATTCACAAAAAGACCCTAGGTTGCATTTTGGCGAGAGTTATGCTTAAAAAAAAACTAAGACATTCGTAACAAGAATATAAAAATGGCAAACAGAAAAGTGTTCAGCCTTGATTTGTAAGAACTGAGAGTTGCAGCAGATCTGTCTGCATTCTTTGCAAGTTATCAGATCAACAAAGAGGAACGTAACAGGGAGGAGAGTAAAGATGGAAAGCTCCTAAAGCTTAGTTCCATATATATGCACGGATTATTAGTTGTTTTGTCGTTAGTGAAGAACAATATTGACCTCGTAGTTGAAAAAGGAGCCTCGTATAAGTGACATTTCCTCCTATGGAGTCCGTTCATTCGCATTCAGACATCGACCCTAGATTGCATTTTGGCGAGAGTTATAACCGTGAAGATTGCAGGAAGGGATGTGATGTAGCTTTTATGTAGAGTGAGCACTGCGCCAGACTCTGTTAAAATAAATAGCTTTTTATACGTTATACATTGCTCGTAAGGAAGTAACAGCAGTAACAGGCAAACCAGCTTTAAAATGAGAACTGTAAAGAGTAACTGATGTAGATCTTCCTGATGTTTAATGTCTAGAGTCCAACAGTCCTTTCTGATCTGTTTCACAGGAACTAAAGCATCTGACCCACTGCTGGCTGTTCGTCTGCTTATCTTCACTCTGCACACTGTTCTCATCATCATAGTAACGGCCATCATCATCAAAAGGTCACTTTCTAATCAGTGACTGCTGAGTCATGTTCCTGTATTTGTATCAGTCTGCTGAGTCATGTTCCTGTATTTATATCAGTCTGCTGAGTCATGTTCCTGTATTTATATCAGTCTGCTGAGTCATGTTCCTGTATTTATATCAGTCTGCTGAGTCATGTTCCTGTATTTATATCAGTCTGCTGAGTCATGTTCCTGTATTTGTATCAGTCTGCTGAGTCATGTTCCTGTATTTATATCAGTCTGCTGAGTCATGTTCCTGTATTTATATCAGTCTGCTGAGTCATGTTCCTGTATTTATATCAGTCTGCTGAGTCATGTTCCTGTATTTGTATCAGTGAGACCCGAAAAACGTCCCTTTAGGTCGTTTGTTCCAGCATCATTCTGACCTATATTGATATTTCTAAAGATTTTTTGTTACACAGACACACACACACACAGACACACACAGAGACACACACACACACACACACACACACACACACAGAGACACACACACACACACACACACACACACACACACACACAGACACACACAGAGACACACACACACACACACACACACACACACACACACACACACACACACACACACACACACACACACACAGACACACACACACAGAGACACACACACAGAGACACACAGAGACACACACACACACACACACACACACACAGACACACAGAGACACACACAGACACACAGACACACACAGACACACAGTGACACACACAA
>NW_027595931.1:0-7070 GCF_031162955.1 Sander vitreus
AATGGTTGAATCAGCTGCAGCAGTGCTGCTGTGTGCTGTCATGGTGTTTGATCCAGAGAGAGCAGACAGACTCCAGGGTGCTAACAACGTTGTAGACATTGTCAGTATGTTCTACAAAGATATGAATAGATCGGTTATAATTCATCTCAATAACTCTAAAAGACTTCTAATTAATAGCGTTTCGGGTAGTGACGTAGAAAGCCGTGCAGATGTTGACCAGCTGACCCGGAGACTGAAGGCAGGACACATTCAGAAACGTATCTCACTCAGAACAGCACGGATGGTTTTGTTCCAAGTTTGCATGAAGCACCAGAGACACTCTCCGTCCTGGTCGTGGAACAACGGACCAGATCTTTACTCTCGCAAGGATCCTGGAGGGAGCCTGGGAGTATGCCCAACCAGTCTACATGTGTTTTGTGGATCTGGAGAAGGCGTATGACCGGGTGCCCCGGGAGATACTGTGGGAGGTGCTGCGGGAGTACGGGGTGAGGGGTCCCTTCTCAGGGCCATCCAATCTCTGTACGACCAAAGCAAGAGCTGTGTCCGGGTTCTCGGCAGTAAGTCGGACTCGTTTCAGGTGAGAGTTGGCCTCCGCCAGGGCTGCGCTTTGTCACCAATCCTGTTTGTAGTATTTATGGACAGGATATCGAGGCGTAGTCGGGGTGGAGAGGGGTTGCAGTTCGGTGGGCTGGGGATCTCATCGCTGCTTTTTGCAGATGATGTGGTCCTGATGGCATCATCGGCCTGTGACCTTCAGCACTCACTGGATCGGTTCGCAGCCGAGTGTGAAGCGGCTGGGATGAGGATCAGCACCTCTAAATCGGAGGCCATGGTTCTCAGCAGGAAACCGATGGAGTGCCTTCTCCAGGTAGGGAATGAGTCCTTACCCCAAGTGAAGGAGTTCAAGTACCTTGGGGTCTTGTTCGCGAGTGAGGGGACAATGGAGCGGGAGATTGGTCGGAGAATCGGCACAGCAGGTGCGGTATTACATTCAATTTATCGCACCGTTGTGACGAAAAAGAGAGCTGAGCCAGAAGGCAAAGCTCTCAATCTACCGGTCAGTTTTTGTTCCTACCCTCACCTATGGTCATGAAGGCTGGGTCATGACCGAAAGAACAAGATCCAGGGTACAAGCGGCCGAAATGGGTTTCCTCAGGAGGGTAGCTGGCGTCTCCCTTAGAGATAGGGTGAGAAGCTCAGTTATCCGTGAGGAGCTCGGAGTAGAGCCGCTGCTCCTTTGCGTCGAAAGGAGCCAGTTGAGGTGGTTCGGGCATCTGGTAAGGATGCCCCCTGGGCGCCTCCCTAGGGAGGTGTTCCAGGCACGTCCAGCTGGGAGGAGGCCTCGGGGGAGACCCAGGACTAGGTGGAGGGATTATATCTCTAACCTGGCCTGGGAACGCCTCGGGATCCCCCCAGTCGGAGCTGGTTAATGTGGCCCGGGAAAGGGAAGTTTGGGGTCCCCTGCTGGAGCTGCTACCCCCGCGACCCGACCCCGGATAAGCGGATGAAGATGGATGGATGGATGGATGGATGGACCAGAGACACAAAATAACTCCCCAAATCCCAGAAAAAAGTGATTTTATGATTTTATTATATGGGCACTTTAAACAAAAAAAAACAAAAAAAAACATGCCATGAATTAGAAAATAATCAGTTTTTACAATCTTTAAATATGTGTATATGCCTCTGAATCGTGTGATGCGTCCAAACAGCCAATTCTGGTGGTTGAATGTCATCGTGCTATCTATCTATCATTCACCAAAAGGAGGGAATTGAACCCCCGACACAACAGTCCAACCGTCAACATCATTAATAAAACATTATAAAAAATACAAATAAACAACTCAAAGTAATTTAAAATAGTAAAATACTTACTAATTGAAATACAAAAATTATATACATATATATACTCATCTAAAGGATTATTAGGAACACTTGTTCAATTAGTCATTAATGTAATTATCTAATCAACCAATCACATGGCAGCTGCTTCAATGCATTTAGGGGGTGGTCCAGGTCTAGACAATCTCCTGAACTCCAAACTGAATGTCAGAATGGGAACGAAAGGTGATCTAACTTTGAGCGTGGCGTGGTTGTTGGTGCTAGACGGGCTGGTCTGAGTATTTCACAATCTGCTCAGTTACTGGGATTTTCACGCACAACCATTTCTAGGGTTTACAAAGAATGGTCTGAAAAAGGAAAAACATCCAGGATGCGTCAGTCCTGGGGGGTGAAAACGCCTTGTTGATGCTAGAGGTCAGAGGAGAATGGGCCGACTGATTCCAGCTGATAGAAGATCAACTTTGACTCAAATAACCACTGGTTACAACCGAGGTGTGCAGCAAAGCATTTGTGAAGCCACAACACGCACAACCTTGAGGCGGATGGGCTACAGCAGCAGAAGACCCCACCGGGTACCACTCATCTCCACTAAAAATAGGAAAATGAGGCCACAATTTGCACAAACTCACCAAAATTGGACTGGTGAAGACTGGAAAAAATGTTGCCTGGTCTGATGAGTCTCGATTTCTGTTGAGACATTCAGATGGTAGAGTCAGAATTTGGCGTAAACAGAATGAGAACATGGATCCGTCATGCCTTGTTACCACTGGGCAGGCTGGTGGTGGTGGTGTAATGGTGTGGGGGATCCATCATGCCTTGTTACCACTGGGCAGGCTGCTGGTGGTGGGGGGTGTAATGGTGTGGGGGATCCGTCATGCCTTGTTACCACTGGGCAGGCTGGTAGTGGTGGTGTAATGGTGTGGGGGATCCGTCATGCCTTGTTACCACTGGGCAGGCTGGTGGGGGTGTAATGGTGTGGGGGATCCGTCATGCCTTGTTACCACTGGACAGGCTGGTAGTGGTGGGGGTGTAATGGTGTGGGGGATCCGTCATACCTTGTTACCACTGGGCAGGCTGCTGGTGGTGTAATGGTGTGGGGGATGTTTTCTTGGCACACTTTAGGCCCCTTAGTACCAATTGGGCATTGTTTAAATGCCACAGCCTACCTGAGCAATGTTTCTGACCATGTCCATCCCTTAATGACCACCATGTACCCATCCTCTGATGGCTACTTCCAGCAGGATGATGCACCATGTCACAAAGCTCCAATCATTTCTAATTGGTTTCTTGAACATGACAATGAGTTCAGTAAAATGGCCCCCTCAGTCACCAGATCTCAACCCAGTAGAACATCTTTGGGATGTGGTGGAACGGGAGCGTCGTGCCCTGGATGTGCATCCCACAAATCTCCATCAACTGCAAGATGCTATCCGATTAATACGGGTCAACATTTCTAAAGAATGCTTCCAGCACCTTGTTGAATCAATGCCACGAAGAATTAAGGCAGTTCTGAAGGCATATATATATATATATATATATATATATATATATATATATATATATATATATATATATATATATTTAAATAATTTAAAATGATTAAACTTTAATGAAAAATTAAAAAGATTAAAATAATAATAAAAAACTGGAAATGGAATTAAAGTCCAAACCTCAAAATTAATTATAATAGTTATAAATATACAAATATATCAGAATATTTAGAAGTAAATTTGAAAATAAATTTTAAAAAATTAAATAAATAAATTTAAATAATTTGAAATATGTTTAAATATTTTAAAAATAAATATTTAAACTAATCAAAATAATTTGAAATACGTCTAAATATTTTTTTTAAATTATTTAAATAAATCAAAATAATAAAAAATGTAATGAAACAATAGAGGAGAGGAACGCTGCGTTTGAGACAACCTGTACAGTAGGAATATTTAACTTCCTCAGGAAACTGAAAACAACTTTACTGAGAAACTATTGTTTGTTTTTCTTAATAGGAAAAACAAGGAAAAAAAAAGGTCAAAGGTCACGGAGCTCCGCACAACAGCACGCTGATTACATCTCCACCAAGCAGGGGGGGTCTCTGTGTGTCTGTGTGTGCAGTGTTGGGACGGATGCTTCAAAACGTATTCCGTTACAGAGTACAGAATACATGCCCAAAAATGTAATTTGTAACGTATTCCGTTACGTTACTCAATCTGAGTAACGTAACGGAATACTTGGAGTACTTCCACATTGAATTGTATTTTATAAGTAGGAATGCGGCCATAACATCCAGCTTACTAAACAGGCCTACTCTGGTGTGTTCTTCTGGTCCAACTGGCTGAATGTGTACCTGAACAAGCAGATAGATTGTTGTATTTGTAGTCCAGAACTGCATACTACAAAACTCTAACCGCAGTCTAAGCTACCACGAGCTAATTTTAGCTAACGTTAGCTAGCATGTCAAACGGGGCGAGTCTTTCAACGGCTCTGGGTCTAGTAAATCAGCACGTAGGAGAATGTAAAGTCACACGTCAACTATAAAATAGCAAGGTGAGGAAATGCATGGAGTTGCGAGAGTGAATAAACTCGTGAAACAGAGAAGTATCGTCATGTAATCCACTGATTTCAACAATGTAACTGTATTCTAAATACCAACTATTGAAATAGTAACTGTAACGGAGTACAGTTACTCATCATTTGTATTCTGAATACGTAACGCTGGTGCATGTATTACGTTACTCCCCAACACTGGATGTGTGTGCCTGTGTGTCTCTGTGTGTGTGTGTGTGTGTGTGTGTGTCTCTGTCTGTCTGTGTGTGTGTGTGTGTGTGTGTGTTTCTAACTGAAATAAAACCATGTTAATCTCTAGGTATGGTGAAGGGTATGTGATGATGGGGGGGGTATGGTGAAGGGTATGTGATGATGGGGGGGGTATGGTGAAGGGTATGTGATGATGGGGGGTATGGTGAGTGATGATGGGGGGGTATGGTGAAGGGTATGTGATGATGTGGGGGGGGTATGGTGAAGGGTATGTGATGATGGGGGGGGTATGGTGAAGGGTATGTGATGATGGGGGGGTATGGTGAAGGGTATGTGATGATGGGGGGGCCAAGGGAACTTTATCAGGATCATAGTATCCTGGATCCATGAAATAACTGGCCTTTCAAAATAAAAGTCTGCCTGCCTCTATGGGAATCTAACATAGGGGTGTACTCACTCACTGGCTGTGTGTTGAGTTATTTTGAGGGGACAGCACATTTACACTGTTATACAAGCTGTACACTTAATACTTTACATTGTAGCAAAGTGTAATTTCTTCAGTGTTGTCCCATTAAAAGATATAATGAAATATTTACTAAAATGTGAGGGGTGTACTCACTTTTGTGAGATACACACACACACACACACACACATTCTTTTTGTATTTTACTTCGTTGTTGTTGGTAGTATGCATGCGTGAGGCCCCTCAGCACACAGGCACCTCTGACCTAAGATGACAGCTCCACAAAATGGGGAGGAACGAGCAATTAGTTATCTCTGTTTGTTCATGGTTGCCTCTGCAGATAAGGACGTGGAAACTTGCACAGATATCAAGAAATGTTCTTCCCCAAACTGACACGTAAAGATATGTTATGAAAACGGTAAATGACGTGTGTGTGTGTGTGTGTGTGTGCGTGCAGATGATAAGGAGTACGACGAGCTTGGGTACTCCGTGTGTATCTTCGACAGAGACAGTCTGCCGGGAGGGAGTGAGTACTCACACGTACTGCAGTACACAAACCCTGATACTGCAGTACACAGACACACTGATACAGGAGTACACAAACACACTGATACTGCAGTACACAGACACACTGATACAGGAGTACACAAACACACTGATACTGCAGTACACAGACACACTGATACTGGAGTACACAAACACACTGATACTGCAGTACACAAACACACTGATACTGCTTTCAATTCAGTTTATTTAAAAAGGGAACGGTGCAAAATTAAAAAAGCATGATTCACACACACACACACACACACACACACACACACACACACACACACACACACACACACGACACACACACACACACACACACACACACACACGCACACCTCTCTCTTATCTCTGAATAATGTGTGCACACGTTGTGACGCAGAACGTGACGTAGCTCCGTTTGTTCTATAAAGTTAAAACTTTATTAACCATCATGTTGTCCCTGTTTTCAAAGTTTCTAGATCAGAAATTTGGGTTTCTTTCAAGAAAATTGCCCCAAAATAACACAGATGGTTCCATACAACGCTCTTTGCAAGTAAAGTTAGGGATCAGGTTATATTAAAATCTTTTATAACATTTGGAAAAAACATGAAATGGTTTCTAAACATCCTGACTAAACTTTGACAGTCTGTGATTATCCACTAAATCGTAACTATTTGTCAAAAAATAATTCATACTTTCAGCTTTTTTAACTCAAAAATTAGGTATAATTTCATATAAATGAGGTTTATTGATTATGAATTCCAAAAATAAGTGTAAAACTAGTGATAAGTTGATGTTAGTGGTGAATCCGGTGGGAGTGGAAGAAAAAAAAGGGCTGAATAAAGGGTTAATCTTTTTATTTTTTCCTGGGAAGACAACATAAGGGTTAAGGGGGCTTTCACACCTACTTCGTTTGGGCCGGACTTTCTGACTTTTCAGAGCAGAAAGCTGTTGGCTGTCAGAGCAGAGAATACATCTGCAGTTTACTTGTTTAGTGGAAGTAAATGTACGGTGGAAACACAAAAGCACGGAGGACAGACCATGTTCTTCAGTATCAAATATTAGTCAGAGATAAATGTTTTCACAGAGTAAAACTTACCTGATCATTACTTTAAAATGTGATTATTCTGCACTTTCTGTTTTTTGTATATTGTATTATTTTCTGTCTTATATCTACATTAAATCAAGTTATAGTTTTCTTTATGAAAAATACTATGATGTTCATGTTTGGCACTTTGAAGCATTTCATCTTTTTCTGTTTAATAAATGAATTGTTCATCACACGTTACCATCATGTATTCATTGTGTGTTTTTCATTTCATGTCTTCCCTTTTTGCATAAAAACACCCAAGCATGTAGTTTGAATCATAAAGCACAAACAGTATTGTTGGAAGAAGTGAAATCGTGAAATCACAGATTCTTTCTTTCATTTTTAATTATAAATATGTAGCGCAGTGCAGTCTATCATCTACATAAA
>NW_027595932.1:0-7466 GCF_031162955.1 Sander vitreus
GGAAAAGGGGAGTGGCAACGCTTTTGAAACGCACATAAACGCTTTCTGAAAAAGTGGCGCAACGCGAAAAAGTGGGACAAAACTAAATATAAACGCGAAGGCGACAAAACGCGGTGCGGGGACAAAACGTTGAGTGACAAAAACGTCGAAAAAAGTGACAAAAACTACATAAACGTTGAAAAGTGACAAAAACTTTGAAAAAAGTGACAAAAACTGTTTTAAAAAGGCAACATAAACGTGTGAAAAAAGTGACAAAAACCGACATAAACATTGGAAAAAAGTGACAAAAACGTAAAAAAGTGACAAAAACGCTGAAAAGTGACAAAAACTTTTGAAAAAAGTGACAAAACGTTTTAAAAAGGACATAAAACGCTGAAAAAAGTGACAAAAACCAACATAAACATTGAAAAAGTGACAAAACGCTAAAAAAAGTGACAAAAAACGCTGAAATGATGAAACCAACATAACGTTGAAAAAGTGACAAAAACGTTTTGAAAAGCGAACATAAACATTGAAAAGTGGACAAAACGCTGAAAAAAGTGACAAAAAATGACAAAAACGTGAAAAAAGTGACAAAAACGTTGAAAAAGTGACATAAACGCTTTAAAAGGCAACAAAAACGTTGAAAAAAGTGACAAAAAAACGTTGAAAAAGTGACAAAACCAACATAAACGTTGAAAAAAGTGACAAAAACGTTACAAAAAGTGACAAAAACGCTTTGAAAAAAGTGACAAAAACTCATAAAACGTTGAAAAAGTGACAAAACTTTGAAAAGTGACAAAAACGTGAAATGAAAGCAACATAAAACGTTTTGAAAGTGCAAACATAAAACGTTTGAAAAAGTGACAAAACCGACATAAACATTGAAAAGTGACAAAACGCGATAGTGACAAAACGTTGAAAAAAGTGACAAAAACTAACAAAAACGCGAAAAGTGACAAAAAACGACACATAAACGTTGAAAAAGTGACAAAAACGTTTTAAAAGGCTAAACATAAACGTTGAAAAAAGTGACAAAAACGTGAAAGTGACAAAAAATGACAAAATGCTGAAAAAGTGACAATAAACGTTTTAAAAGGCAACAAAACGCTGAAAAAGTGACAAAACGCTGAAAAAGTGACAAAATGACAAAATGAGTGACAAAAAACCAACATAAACGTTAAAAAAGTGACAAAAACGTTAAAAAAAGTGACAAAAAAACGTTGAAAAAAAGTGACAAAAACCAACATAAACGTTGGAAAAAGTGACAAAAACGTTCAAAAAAGTGAAAAAACGTTTTAAAGGCAACATAAA
Organism: Sander vitreus; assembly: GCF_031162955.1. Classification (NCBI taxonomy): domain Eukaryota; kingdom Metazoa; phylum Chordata; class Actinopteri; order Perciformes; family Percidae; genus Sander; species Sander vitreus. Next base: position 1,294 of record NW_027595932.1, read on the forward strand.
CGACAGTTGAAAAAGTGACAAAAACGCGACATAAAACATTGAAAAAAGTGACAAAAACGCGATAAAAAGTGACAAAAACGCTGACAGTGACAAAAACCAACATAAACGCTGAAAAAGTGACTAAAAACTGCTCAAAAAGTGAAAAAAACTGTTTTAAAAGCTGCAACATAAACGTTGAAAAAAGTGACAAAAACGTTTTAATAAAGGCAACATAAAACATTGAAAAAAGTGACAAAAAACGTTTTAAAAAGGCAACATAAACGCTTTAAAAGGCAACATAAACATTGAAAAAGTGACAAAAACGTTGAAAAAGTGACAAAAAAAACGACAAAAACGTTGAAAAAAGTGACAAAAACGTTGAAAAAAGTGACATAAACGTTTTAAAAGGCAACATAAACGCTGAAAAAAGTGACAAAAACGTTGAAAAAAGTGACAAAAACGTTGAAAAAAGTGACAAAAACCAACATAAACGTTAAAAAAGTGACAAAAACGTTGAAAAAAGTGACAAAAACGTTGAAAAAAGTGACAAAAACCAACATAAACGAGTGAAAAAGTGACAAAAACGTTTGAAAAAGTGACAAAAACGTTTTAAAAGGCAACATAAACGTTGAAAAAAGTGATAAAAACCGATATAAACACTGAAAAAAGTGACAAAAACGTTAAAAAAAGTGACAAAAACGTTGAAAAAAAGTGACAAAAACCAACATAAACGTTCAAAAAAGTGACAAAAACGTTCAAAAAAGTGAAAAAACGTTTTAAAAGGCAACAGAAACGTTGAAAAAAGTGACAAAAACGTTTTAAAAGGCAACATAAACATTGAAAAAAGTGACAAAAACGTTGAAAAAAGTGACAAAAACGTTTTAAAAGGAAACATAAACGTTGAAAAAAAAACGACAAAAATGTTGAAAAAAGTGACAAAAACGTTGAAAAAAGTGACAAAAGCGTTGAAAAAACTGACAAAAACGTTGAAAAGTGACAAAAAAAATGACAAAAACGTTGAAAAAAGTGACAAAACAACAAAAACGTTGAAAAAAGTGACAAAAAAAACGTTGAAAAAAGTGACAAAAAAACGACAAAAATGTTGAAAAAAGTGACAAAAACGGTGAAAAAGTGACAAAAACATTGAAAAAAGTGACAAAAAATGACAAAAATGTTGAAAAAAGTGACAAAAACGTTGAAAAAAGTGACAAAAACCGACAAAAAAGTGACAAAAAACGTCGAAAAAAGTGACAAAAAAACGACAAAAACGTTGAAAAAAGTGACAAAAACAGACAAAAACGTTGAAAAAAGTAAACATTGAAAAAAGTGATAAAAACGTTGAAAAAAGTGATAAAAACGTTGAAAAAAGTGACAAAAACTGACAAAAACATTGAAAAAAGTGATAAAAATGTTGAAAAAAGTGATAAAAACGTTGAAAAAAGTGACAAAAAACGTTGAAAAAAGTGACAGAAACGTCGACAAAAATGTTGAAAAAAGTGACAAAAAAAAAGACAAAAACGTCGAAAAAAGTGACAAAAAATGACAAAAACGTCGAAAAAAGTGACAGAAAACGTCGACAAAAACGCTGAAAGAAAAGTGACGATAAAAAGCGACAAAAACGTTGAAAAAGTGACAAAACCAACATAAACATTGAAAAAGTGACAAAAACGTTGAAAAAAGTGACAAAAACGTTGAAAAAAGTGACAAAAAAATGACAAAAACATTGAAGAAAGTGACAAAACGACAAAAACGTTGAAAAAAGTGACAAAAAAATGATAAAAACGTTGAAGAAAGTGACAAAACGACAAAAATGTTGAAAAAAGTGACAAAAAAACGACAAAAATGTTGAAAAAAGTGACAAAGACGTTGAAAAAAGTGACAAAAACCGACAAAAACGTTGAAAAAAGTGACAAAAACGTTGAAAAAAGTGACAAAACGACAAAAACGTTGAAAAAAGTGACAAAAACGTTGAAAAAGTGACAAAAAACGACAAAATGTTGAAAAAAGTGACAAAAACGTTGAAGAAAGTGACAAAAAAACGTTGAAAAAGTGACAAAAAACGACAAAAATGTTGAAAAAAATGACAAAAAACGTTGAAAAAGTGACAAAACGACAAAAACTTTGAAAAAAGTGACAAAAAAAGCGCTGAAAAAGTGACAAAAACGACAAAATGTTGAAAAAGTGACAAAAACGCTGAAGAAAGTGACAAAAAACGACAAAAACGTTGAAAAAAGTGACAAAAACGTTGAAAAAAGTGACAAAAACGACAAAAACGCTGAAAAAGTGACAAAAACGTTGAAAAAAGTGACAAAAAACGACAAAAACGTTGAAAAAAGTGACAAAAACGTTGAAAAAAGTGACAAAAACGTTGAAAAAAGTGACAAAAAAATGACAAAAATGTTGAAAAAAGTGACAAAAAACGTTGAAAAAAGTGACAAAAACCGACAAAAACGTTGAAAAAGTGACAAAAACGCTTGAAAAATGTGACAAAAACGCTCTCGGACCCTTTACTGCAGTAAAAGTACTAATACCACAGAAACAATACTCTGTTTAGGGTTGCAAAATTCCGGGAATTTTCGGGGATATGTTCAGTATTGCCTGTTATAATACTGTTAGTCTAAAACAGGGAACCTACATGTAGTCCATAATCTTGGTTTAAACAACCTGATGTAACCTGATGTCCTCCGTGTATTCATCAATGACGCAGTAATCAGCAGAGGCTACTACGTACTGGCCAACATTTACTTTTTAAAATACGTGTTTTTGTCGCTTCTTTAAATCCATGCAGACGTCCCGGGACCAACACGTTTCTTACCTGCAGCCTGTTTTCTGGACCACAATGTGAGCAAAGTCAAAGGTTAAATATCGTCTGAGGAGCCTTAAGATCCCAGACAGACAGACAGACAGAGAGAGAGAGAGAGAGACAGACAGACAGACAGACAGACAGAGAGACAGACGGACAGAGAGACAGACGGGCAGACAGGCAGACAGACACACAGACAGACAGAGAGAGAGAGAGACAGACAGACAGACGGACAGACTGTTTTGGGACCATGTGACCTGCAGGTAACATTAACTGGTCTCTATACGCAAATACATCAATGATAGGGAGCTCTAGCAACGGCTATGATGAGCTCCTCCTCCTTTTTCTCAGAACTAATGTTTTGTAGGAACGACAGTTTACATCGTGATGTTTCTCTCTGAATACGCCAGCGTGAAAGACGTCTATATTCTGATTGGTTGCTGGCGTTGAACTGACGCTATAGCTCATTACCATAAAGCTGACCTACTTTCAACTTTCTGATTGATGCTCTGGTCAGCTCAAAACGTCAAAAAACGTTTTTAAAGGCAACATAAACGTTGAAAAAAGTGACAAAACGTTGAAAAAAGGCAAAAGAAATGTTAAAAGAAGTGACAAAAACGTTGAAAAAAGTGACATAAACGCTGAAAAAGTGACAAAAACGTTGAAAAAGTGACAAAAACGACAAAACGCTGAAAAAGTGACAAAAACGTTTTTAAAAGGCAACATAAACGCTGAAAAAAGTGACAAAAATGTTGAAAAAGGCAAAAGAAATGTTGAAAGAAGTGACAAAAACATTGAAAAAGTGACAAAAACGCTGTAAAAGGAAAAATAAACGCTGAAAAAGTGATAAAACCGACATAAACATTGAAAAAAGCGACAAAACGTTGAAAAGTGACAAAAACGTTGAAAAAGTGACAAAATGACAAAAACGTTGAAAAAGTGACAAAAACGTTGAAAAAGTGACAAAAACGCTGAAAGTGACAAATGACAAAAACGTTGAAAAAGTGACAAAAACGCTGAAAAAGTGACAAAAACGACAAAAACGCTGAAAAAGTGATATAAACGCGAAAACGCAAATATAAACGCTGAAAAAAGTGACAAAAACGTTGAAAGTGACAAAAACCAACATAAACGCTAAAAGTGATTAAAAACGCTAAAAGTGACAAAAACGCTGAAAAAAGTGACAAAAACGTTGAAAAAGTGACAAAACCAACATAAACGTTGAAAAAAGTGACAAAAACGCTAAAAAGTGACAAAAACGTGAAAAAAGTGACAAAAACTTTGAAAAGTGACAAAACGTTTTAAAAGGCAACATAAACGTTGAAAAAAAGTGACAAAAAACCAACATAAACATTGAAAAAGTGACAAAAACGTTAAAAAAGTGACAAAAACGTTGAAAAAAAGTGACAAAACCAACATAAACGCTGAAAAGTGACAAAAACGTTTTAAAAGGGAACATAAACATTGAAAAAAGTGACAAAAACGTTGAAAAAGTGACAAAAATGACAAAACGCTGAAAAAGTGACAAAAACGTTGAAAAAGTGACATAAACGCTAAAAACGCAACATAAACGCTGAAAAAGTGACAAAAACGTTGAAAAAGTGACAAAACCAACATAAACGCTAAAAAAAGTGACAAAAACGTAAAAAAGTGACAAAAATCGTTTTAAAAGGCAACATAAACGTTGAAAAAGTGACTAAAAACCGACATAAACATTGAAAAAGTGACAAAAACGTTAAAAAGTGACAAAAACGCTGAAAAGTGACAAAAACTTTGAAAGTGACAAAAACGTTTTTAAAAGGCAACATAAACGTTGAAAAGTGACAAAACCAACATAAACATTGAAAAAAGTGACAAAACGCAAAAGTGACAAAAACGCTGAAAAAAGTGACAAAACCAACATAAACGTTGAAAAAGTGACAAAAACGTTTTAAAAGGGAACATAAACATTGAAAAAGTGACAAAAACGTTGAAAAAGTGACAAAAAATGACAAAACGTTGAAAAAGTGACAAAAACGTTGAAAAAGTGACATAAACGCTTTAAAAGGCAAACATAAACGCTGAAAAAAGTGACAAAAACGTTGAAAAAAGTGACAAAACCAACATAAACGTGAAAAAAGTGACATAAAAACGTGAAAAAAAGTGACAAAAACGTTGAAAAGTGGACAAAAACCAACATAAACGTTGAAAAAGTGACAAAAACTTTGAAAAAAGTGACAAAAAACGTTTTAAAAAGGCAACATAAACGTTGAAAAAAGTGACAAAACCGACATAAACATTGAAAAAAGTGACAAAAACCGACAAAAACGTTGAAAAAAGTGACAAAAACGTTGAAAAAAGTGACAAAACGACAAAAAAGTGACAAAAATGACAAAAACGTTGAAAAAAGTGACAAAAACGTTGAAAAAAGTGACAAAAAACGACAAAAAAGTGACAAAAAACGACAAAAACGTTGAAAAAAGTGACAAAAACCGACAAAAACGTTGAAAAAAGTGACAAAAATGACAAAAATGTTGACAAAAGTGACAAAAACGTTGAAAAAAGTGACAAAAACAGACAAAAACGTTGAAAAAAGTGACAAAAAACGTTGAAAAATGTGACAAAAACGTTGAAACGTCTCGGACCTTTACTGCAGTAAAAGTACTAATACCACAGAAACAATACTCTGTTTAGGGTTGCAAAATTCCGGGAATTTTCGGGGATATGTTCAGTATTGCCTGTTATAATACTGTTAGTCTAAAACAGGGAACCTACATGTAGTCCATAATCTTGGTTTAAACAACCTGATGTAACCTGATGTCCTCCGTGTATTCATCAATGACGCAGTAATCAGCAGAGGCTACTACGTACTGGCCAACATTTACTTTTTAAAATACGTGATTTTTGTCGCTTCTTTAAATCCATGCAGACGTCCCGGGACCAACACGTTTCTTACCTGCAGCCTGTTTTCTGGACCACAATGTGAGCAAAGTCAAAGGTTAAATATCGTCTGAGGAGCCTTAAGATCCCAGACAGACAGACAGACAGAGAGAGAGAGATGACAGACAGACAGACAGAGAGAGAGACAGACAGACAGACAGACAGAGAGAGAGAGACAGACAGACAGACGGACAGAGAGACAGAGAGACAGACAGACAGACAGAGAGAGAGAGAGACAGACAGATAGACGGACAGACTGTTTTGGGACTATGTGACTCTGCAGGTACATTAACTGGTTCTATACGCAAATATCATCAATGATAGAGCTCTAGTAACGCCAGCTATGATGAGCTTCCCTCCTCCTTTTTTCAGAACTAATGTTTTAGGAACGAGCAGTTTACATCGCATGCTTTCTCTGAATACGCCAGCGTGAAAGACGCTCTATATTCTGATTGGTTGCTGGCGTTGAACG
>NW_027595933.1:0-7334 GCF_031162955.1 Sander vitreus
CGCTACTGTAAAACCAAACACGTTACAAAACAACACGCTACTTTAAAACTAAACATTAAAAAACTAAACGCTGCTACAACACAACAGCTGCTACAAAAACTAAACACGTTACTTAAAACCCAACGCGTGCCATTTACGAAAACCCAACGCGTTACGAAACCCAACGCTGCTACGTAAAACTAAATGCGCATTTAAAACACATGTTACGTAAAACTAAAAGCATTACGTAAAACTAAACATCAAGAAAACTAAACGGCTGCTATAAAAACACAACGGCTGCTACGTAAAAACTAAACACGTTACAAAAACAACACATTACGAAAACTAAACAAAGAAAACTAAATGCGTTACGAAAACTAAACAAGAAAACTAAATGCGTTACTGAAAAACTAAACAAGAAAACTAAAGCGCTGCTACGGAAAAACTAAACACATGGCTGAAAACTAAAGCGCTGCTACAAAAAACACAACGCGTTACAAAAACACAACGCGCTACTTAAAACTAAACACGTTACAAAAAACACAACCACGTTACGAAAACTAAACATTAAGAAAAACTAAACGCGTTACAAAAACTAAAGCGTTGCATGAAAAGCTAGCGCTACTAAAAACTAAACGCGTTCAGCTAAACAGCGCTACAAAAACACAACGTCGCTACGAAAACTAAACACGTTATCGAAAACACAACGCTGCTACGTAAAACAACGCGTTGATGAAAACTAAACACGATTACGAAAACCCAACGCTGTTACGAAAACCCAACGCTGCATCGAAAACTAAATGCGTTACGAAAACTAAACGCGTGCATTTCGAAAACAAGCACGTTATGAAAACTAAACGCGTTACGAAAACTAAACACATTACGGAAAACTAAACGCTGCATACGAAAACCAAACGCGTTACGTAAAACTAAACGTGTTACGAAAACAACACGTTATGAAAACTAAACGGCGTTACGAAAACTAAACAATAAGAAAACTAAACACATTACGAAAAACTAAACAAGAAAACTAAATGCGTTACTGAAAACTAAACAAGAAAAACTAAACAGCGTTACTGAAAAACGCAACACGTTACATAAAACTAAACGCATTACGAAAAACTAAACATTAAGAAAACTAAACGGCATTACTAAAAACTAAACATTAAGAAAACTAAACGCTGCTATAAAACACAACGCGTTACTGAAAACTAAACATTAAGAAAACCCAACGCTGTTACGTAAAAACTAAACGCATTACTGAAAAACTAAACATCGTTACGAAAACTAAACGCGTTACATAAAAACACAATGCGTACGAAAACTAAACACGTTACAAAAACACAACACGTTACTGTAAAAACTAAACATGCCTTATTGACGTTAAGAAAACTAAACGCTGCTATAAAAACCAAACGCGTTACGAAAACTAAACGCAGTTTCGAAAACTAAAGCGCAAGTTACTGAAAACAACACGTTATGAAAACTAAACGCTATACTGAAAACTAAACAATAAACGAAAACAACACATTACGAAAACTAAACATGAGAAAAACTAAACTGCTACGTAAAAACTAAACAAGAAAACTAAATGCGTTACGAAAACTAAACAAGAGAAAAACTAAACGCGTACTAAAAACTAAACACATGATTTGAAAACTAAACGTCAAGCATAAAACACAACGCTGTTACAAAAACACAACTGCGTTACTGAAAAACTAAACACGCTACTAAAAACACAACACGTTACTGAAAACTAAACATTAAGAAAACTAAAGCGGCGTTACATAAAACTAAAGCGCGTTACTGAAAACTAAAGCGCGTTACAAAAACACAACGCTGCATCTGAAAAACTAAACACGTTCACGAAAACACAACGCTGTTACGAAAACAACGCACGTTCTAAACTAAACACGTTACTTTAAAACCCAACGCTGCTATGAAAAACCCAGCAACGCTGCACTGAAAACCCAACGCGTGCACTGAAAAACTAAATGCGTTCATGAAAACTAAAGCGCTGTTCATGTTAAAACAACACGTTATGAAAACTAAACTGCGTTACGAAAACTAAACACATTCACGAAAAACTAAGCGCTACGAAAACTAAACGGCGTTACGAAAACCAAGCAGCGTTACGAAAACTAAACACGTTACAAAAAACACAACACGTTACGAAAACTAAACATTAAAAAAACTAAAGCGCGTTACAAAAAAACACAGCGGCGTTACAAAACACTAGCGTGTTACAAAAAACTAAACACGTTCACGAAAACCCAGCGTTCACGAAAACCAAAGCGGCGTTACTGAAAACAACACGTTACGAAAACTAAGCGGCGTTCACGAAAACCAAACAGCGTTACTGAAAACTAAACACGTTATGAAAACCAAGCGGCGTTACGAAAAACTAAAGCGCGTTATGAAAACTAAGCAGCGTTACTGAAAACTAAGCTGCGTTCACGAAAAACTAAATGCGTTACGAAAACCAAGCGGCGTTCACGAAAACTAAGCGGCGTTACTGAAAAGCAACGCGTTATGAAAAACCCAGCAGCGTTCACGAAAAACCAAAGCGGCGTTCACGAAAACAACAGTTACGAAAACTAAGCGGCGTTCACGAAAACCAAGCGGCGTTCTGAAAACTAAACGCGTTATGAAAACCAAGCGGCGTTCACGAAAACTAAAGCGCGTTATGAAAACTAAGCGCGTTACGAAAACTAAGCGCGTTACGAAAACTAAATGCGTTCACGAAAACCAAAGCGGCGTTACGAAAACTAAGCGCGTTCACGAAAACAACACGTTATGAAAACTAAGCGCGTTACTGAAAACTAAATGCGTTCACGAAAACCAAACGCGTTCACGAAAACTAAGCAGCGTCTGCATGAAAACAACACGTTATGAAAACTAAGCGGCGTTACGAAAAACTAAAATGCGTTACGAGAACCAAGCGGCGTTCTGAAAACTAAAGCAGCGTTCACGAAAACAACACGTTATGAAAACTAAGCAGCGTTACGAAAACTCAACACATTACGAAAACTAAAAGCGTTCTGAAAACTAAACAAGAAAACCTAAACGCGTTACGAAAACTAAACAAGAAAAACTAAGCAGCGTTACTGAAAACCCAGCGCTTCATGAAAAACCCAGCGCTACGTAAACACAGGCGTTATGAAAACTAGCAGCGTTACTGAAAAAACTAAACACATTATGAAAAACTAAACGCGTTACGAAAACCAAACGCGTTACGAAAACTAAACGCGTTACGAAAACTAAACGCGTTACGAAAACTAAACGCGTTACGAAAACTAAACACATTACGAAAACTAAACAAGAAAACTAAACGCGTTACGAAAACTAAACAAGAAAACTAAACGCGTTACGAAAACCCAACGCGTTACGAAAACCAAACGCGTTACGAAAAGCACAGCAGCGTTCTGAAAACTAAACGCTGCGATTTCAGAAAACTAAACGGCGTTCATGAAAACTAAACGCGTATTTCGAAAACCAAGCGGCTGCATAAACACTAACGCTGCTATTTGAAAACAACACGTTATGAAAACTAAACGCGTTATGAAAACTAAACGCGTTACGAAAACTAAACACGTTACGAAAACTAAACGCGTTACGAAAACTAAACACGTTACGAAAACCAAACGCGTTACGAAAACAACACGTTATGAAAACTAAACGCATTACGAAAACTAAACAATAAGAAAACTAAACACATTACGAAAACTAAACAAGAAAACTAAATGCGTTACGAAAACTAAACAAGAAAACTAAACGCGTTCTGAAAGACTTAACACGTTACAAAAAACTAAGCGCGTTACGAAAACTAAACAAGAAAACTAAACGCGTTACAAAAACTAAACGCGTTACGAAAACTAAACGCGTTACGAAAACCCAACGCGTTACGAAAACCCAACGCGTTACGAAAACTAAACGTTACGAAAACTAAACACGTTACAAAAGCACAACGCGTTACGAAAATTAAACACGTTACAAAAACACAACACGTTACTGAAAACTAAACATGCCTTATTGACATTAAGAAAACTAAGCAGCGTTACGAAAAACCAAACGCGTTACGAAAACTAAGCGCATTTCGAAAACTAAACGCGTTACGAAACAACACGTTATGAAAACTAAACGCGCTACGTAAAACTAAACACGTTACAAAAACAACACATTACGAAAAACTAAACAAGAAAACTAAATGCGTTCTGAAAAACTAAACAAGAAAACTAAATGCGTTACGAAAACTAAACAAGAAAACTAAACGCGTTACAAAAACTAAACACATTACGAAAACTAAACGCGTTACAAAAGCACAACGCGTTACGAAAATTAAACACGTTACAAAAACACAACACGTTATGAAAACTAAACATTAAGAAAACTAAACGCGTTACAAAAACTAAACGCGTTACGAAAACTAAACGCGTTACAAAAACACAACGCTGCTACGTAAAACTAAACACGTTACAAAAACACAACACGTTACTGAAAACTAAACATTAAGAAAACTAAAGCAGCGTTACAAAAAACTAAGCAGCGTTACGAAAACTAAACGCTAGCGTTACAAAAACACAACGCTGTTACTGAAAACTAAACGCGTTACGAAAACACAGCGCGTTCACGAAAAACAACGCGTTATGAAAACTAAGCGCGTACGAAAACTAAACGGCGTTTGAAAACTAAACACATTACGTAAAACTAAACGCGTTACGAAAACTAAACGTGTTACGAAAACAACGCGTTATGAAAACTAAACGCGCTATCTGAAAACTAAACAATAAGAAAACTAAACACATTACGAAAAACTAAACGAAAGAAAACTAAATGCGTTACTGAAAACTAAACAAGAAAACTAAACGCGTTACGAAAAACGCATAACACGTTACAAAAACTAAACGCGTTACGAAAAAACTAAACACGTTAAGAAAACTAAACGCATACGAAAACTAAACATTAAGAAAACTAAACGCGTTACAAAAACACAACGCGTTACAAAAAACTAAACGCGTTATGAAAAACTAAACGCGTTACGAAAAACCCAACAGCGTTACTGAAAACTAAACGGCGTTACGAAAAACTAAACGCGTTACAGTAAAACAACACGTTATGAAAACTAAAGCGGCGTTCACGAAAACTAAACAATAAGAAAACAACACATTACTGAAAACTAAACAAGAAAACTAAATGCGTACGAAAATTAAACAAGAAAACTAAGCGCTGCTACGAAAAACTAAACGCGTTACAAAAAACACAACAGCGTTACGAAAACTAAACATTAAGAAAACTAAGCGCGTTACAAAAACTAAACAGCGTTACGAAAAACTAAACGCGTTACAAAAACACAGCGCTGCTACTGAAAACTAAACGCGTTCACGAAAACACAACGGCGTTCTGAAAACAACACGTTATGAAAACTAAACGCGTAACTGAAAAACTAAAGCAGCGTTCTGAAAACTAAACACATTACGAAAACTAAACGCGTTACGAAAACCAAACGCGTTACGAAAACTAAACGTGTTACGAAAACAACACGTTATGAAAACTAAACGCGTTACGAAAACTAAACAATAAGTATACTAAACATATTACGAAAACTAAACAAGACAACTAAATGCGTTACGAAAACTAAACAAGAAAACTAAACGCGTTACGAAAACGCAACACGTTACAAAAACTAAACGCATTACGAAAACTAAACATTAAGAAAACTAAACGCATTACGAAAACTAAACATTAAGAAAACTAAACGCGTTACAAAAACACAACGCGTTACGAAAACTAAACATTAAGAAAACCCAACGCGTTACGAAAACTAAACGCATTACGAAAACTAAACACGTCACGAAAACTAAACGCGTTACAAAAACACAATGCGTTACGAAAACTAAACGGCGTTATGAAAAACCAAAGCAGCGTTATGAAAAACCAAACGCGTCATGCAACTAAACGGCGTTACGAAAACAACACGTTATGAAAACTAAACGCTGTTACGAAAAACTAAACACATTAAGAAAACAACACATTACGAAAACTAAACAAGAAAACTAAACACGTTACGTAAAAACTAAACAAGAAAACTAAATGCGTTACTGAAAACTAAACAAGAAAACTAAACGCGTTACAAAAACTAAACACATGACGAAAACTAAAGCGCTACTAAAAAACACAACAGCGTTACAAAAAACACAACTAGCAGCTACGAAAAACTAAACACGCTACAAAAAACACAACACGTTACGAAAACTAAACATTAAGAAAACTAAGCGCGTTACATAAAAACTAAACGCGTTACGTAAAAACTAAGCGCTGCTATAAAAACACAACGCTGTTACTGAAAAACTAAACACGTTCGTTTAAAAACACAACGCTGCTACTGAAAACAACACGTTATGAAAAACTAAACGCGTAACGAAAACTAAACACATTACTGAAAAACTAAACGCGTTACTGAAAACCAAACGCTGCGTTCGAAAACTAAAGCGTGTTACGAAAACAACACGTTATGAAAACTAAAGCAGCGTTACTGAAAACTAAACAATAAGAAAACTAAACACATTACGAAAACTAAACAAGAAAACTAAATGCGTTACGAAAACTAAACAAGAAAACTAAAGCGGCGTTACTGAAAAGCGTAACACGTTACAAAAAACTAAGCGCATTACGAAAACTAAACATTAAGAAAACTAAACGCACTACGAAAAACTAAACATTAAGAAAAACTAAACGCGTTACAAAAACACAACGCGTTACTGAAAACTAAACATTAAGAAAACTAAACGCATTACGAAAACTAAACGATCAAAAAGCTACTGAAAACTAAACGCGTTACAAAAACACAATGCGTTACTGAAAACTAAACACGTTACAAAAAACACAACACGTTACTGAAAAACTAAACATGCCTTATTGACATTAAGAAAACTAAACGCGTTACGAAAACTAAACGCATGTTCAGTAACTAGGTAAGGACTACTAGCCAGTCATATGCGCCTGCTCTACCCACTGAGTCAAACCGACCCACGATTCTTCTTCCTTTTTGTGAATTGCGTTCCCTTCCCTTAGCGCCCGGTGGTTAAAGGGACACTTCTTTCTTTAACACAACATCCTGTTCGGAGACTTCACTGACAAAAAGTCTTTCAAATAACTGAGCAGATTTTGCTTGCAGTATGGATAAAGCTGAGATGTATGGGCCCTGAGCACCTGAGAACATGAGTCCTGCTCAGCGCTCCGGCGCTGAAGCCCAGCACAAACGTCAGCAGCACCGATGCCGCTACCGCTCCTGCAAACTGCCCGTCTGAAACACCTGATATGGAAGCAAATAAGAGACACCAGTGTTTGAATTTTAT
>NW_027595934.1:0-7789 GCF_031162955.1 Sander vitreus
TTTATTGATGATGTGACTGCTGACAAAAGCAGCAGGATGAATTCTGAAGTGTTTTGGGCAATATTATCTGCTCATATTCAGCCAAATGCTTCAGAACTCATTGGACGGCGCTTCACAGTGCAGATGGACAATGACCCGAAGCATACTGCGAAAGCAACCAAAGAGTTTTTTAAGGGAAAGAAGTGGAATGTTATGTGATGTGATGTTATGCAATCACCTGACCTGAATCCGATTGAGCATGCATTTCACTTGCTGAAGACAAAACTGAAGGGAAAATGCCCCAAGAACAAGCAGGAACTGAAGACAGTTGCAGTAGAGGCCTGGCAGAGCATCACCAGGGATGAAACCCAGCGTCTGGTGATGTCTATGCGTTCCAGACTTCAGGCTGTAATTGAATGCAAAGGATTTGCAACCAAGTATTAAAAAGTGAAAGTTTGATTTATGAATGTTAATCTGTCCCATTACTTTTGGTCCCTTAAAAAGTGGGAGGCACATATACAAACTGTTGTAATTCCTACACCGTTCACCTGATTTGGATGTAAATACCCTCAAATTAAAGCTGAAAGTCTGCAGTTAAAGCACATCTTGTTCATTTCATTTCAACTCCATTGTGGTGGTGTATCGAGCCAAAAAGATTAGAATTGTGTCGATGTCCCAATATTTATGGACCTGACTGTATATCTTCTGCCAGAGGGGAAGAGCTCATACTTGATACTTGACTATATAGATCAGACAATATTCTCTGTGCTTGCATGGAGGGACTGGTTTCCATTTCTCTCCATAACCTTCATGGCAGTCTTTACCTGACAAGCAAGCTTTAAATGAAATGTTTTGAGATATTGCCATACCTTTCTGGCATCCCATACCTGACTATTTTATTATCCATTGGTTGATTTATGGTTTCAGCTCTAATCTTAATATGTTTTTCATAGCCGGTTTTTGCCTGTGTGCATTCAGTAAAGGCTGGAGGAGCAAATATGGAGGATTAGCTGCTCTCTTATGTTTGTGTCGCATTCAACTAATATCTTTGGGTTTTGAACAAAACATTGAATGACATCAGCATGGACTTTGACATTAAACATTTTATATACCAAAAGATTTATAATAATAATAATAATAATAATATTTATATAGTGCCTTTTTATGAAACTCAAGGACACTTTACAGAATTAATGTGGCTAAGCTACAGGAGGTTGTATGCTGTGGTGAACAGGTGGTGTTTCAGGAGTTTTTTAAACATGTCCAGGGATGTAGCACTGTGGATATCTGCAGGGAGGTTGAGGCTGCAACACTAAAGGCTCTGTCTCTGAAGGTACAGAGTCTGGTGTGGGGAATGGAGAGCAGGCCAGACTCTGGAGACCACAGGTTTCGGGGTGGGGGTGTGTGGGTGGAGGAGGTCAGAGAGGTACTGTGGGGCCAGGGGCATGGAGGGTTTGTGTAAAGGAGGATTTTGTATTTGATGCAGGACTTGATTGGGAGCCAGTGAAGGTGGATGAGGGTTGGAGTGATGTGCTCCCAGGTCTTGGTGTGGGTGAGGACCCTGGCGGCAGAGTTTTGGAAATACTGGAGCCTGTCTAGGGTTTTGCTGTGGACCCCAGACAGGACTCCATTGTAGTAGTCCAAACGGGAGGTTATGAAAGCATGTATCAGAATCAGTTTTATTGGCCAAGTATACGCACATACACAAGGAATTAGACTTTGGTAGGTGTTAACCTCTCTACATTCAACAAATAGACATGTAGAAGTAAACATTCAGTAGACAAATAGTAAAATAGACACACACTGTACAATAGAGACAACAATATACATATACGCACATATCAACTTAATATACAAAAATACAAATGTCCAAATAAGACGACATATCAAGACAAGTACACATGGAGTGGGATATAAGGTGCAAAAAGTAATAGTGCAAAGTAGTAATAGTGCAAAGTAGTGTGCAAGTTACATATTGGTATGTAATGTGTAGAGAAGTGGGTGAGTGGCCAAATGACCCCACTTATCAAGTGTTAAGAAGAGGGTTGGCAGTGGGAAGGAAGCTGTTCTCATGTCTGGTTGTGTTTGTGCGCAGGGATCTGTAGCGCCTGCCAGAGGGGAGGAGGTTTAAGAGAGTGTGTGCAGGATGTGTTGGGTCTTTGGTGATGTTCTCTGCCCGCTTCCTGGTCCTACCAGTGTACAAGTCCTGGAGGGAGGGCAGGGGGGCACCAGGAGACACCCCATGTATGAGGGTTTCTGCCATGGAGTCAGAGAGTGATGGAGTCTGGAGATGTTTTTAAGGTGAAAAAGGCAGACTTGTTCTTGTATCTTGTATCTGACACTCTGATCTTCTGCTTTTACAGTTGGTATTTTCTGATAGTCATACCTTCTGCTTTCTAGTTCCTCTGTTCTGACACATTCACCTTCTGCTTTCTAGTTCCTCTTTTCTGACACTTTGACCCTGCTTTCACCTGGTAGTAAGATCCGATCTGAGTGATCGGATCTCAAGCGTACAGCTCTGAAACTCACATCTTCTGCTTGCATGCTTGATGCATGTTGGTTTTCTGTAGTGGACCTGGCCAATGCGTCTTTCAGTGTCCCAGTGCATACTGATAGTCAGTTTTGGGTTAAGTTTTCATTCCAAGGGAAAATTTGGACTTATTCGTCTTTGCCAAGGTGTTGCATGACTTAATGATTTGCAACCTGAGAAAACAGCAACGTGAAAGACACAGTTTCACTATTAAAACCCCTAGATGCAGAATGCCATACGGCTAGTTTCTCTAAACTTCAGCTTGTTCAACAGGAAGTAGCATTTCTGGGTCATGTGATCACGCAACCCGTTCTCACTCCCAACTCGTGAAATACTGATGTTTGGTCAGTGGTACTCGGCTTCAGTTACTGACGCAAAAGTCCCCCTTTAGCGCCGCGCTGTAAGGTGACGTAGTATGAAGAGAGTAGTATGTAGAGAGACAACAGTAGAGTCTAGTATGTAGAGAGACAACAGTAGAGAGTAGTATGTAGAGAGACAACAGTAGAGAGTAGTATGTAGAGAGACAACAGTAGAGAGTAGTATGTAGAGAGACAACAGTAGAGTCTAGTATGTAGAGAGACAACAGTAGAGAGTAGTATGTAGAGAGACAACAGTAGAGAGTAGTATGTAGAGAGACAACAGTAGAGAGTAGTATGTAGAGAGACAACAGTAGAGAGTAGTATGTAGAAAGTAGTATGTAGAGAGACAACAGTAGAGAGTAGTATGTAGTGAGACAACGGTAGAGAGTAGTATGTAGAGAGACAACAGTAGAGTCTAGTATGTAGCGAGACAACGGTAGAGAGTAGTATGTAGAGAGACCACGGTAGAGAGTAGTATGTAGAGAGACAACGGTAGAGAGTAGTATGTAGAGAGACAACGGTAGAGAGTAGTATGTAGAGAGACAACGGTAGAGAGTAGTATGTAGAGAGACAACAGTAGAGAGTAGTATGTAGAAAGTAGTATGTAGAGAGACAACAGTAGAGAGTAGTATGTAGAGAGACAACAGTAGAGAGTAGTATGTAGAGAGACAACGGTAGAGACTAGTATGTAGAGAGTAGTATGTAGAACGTAGTATGTAGAGAGACAACAGTAGAGAGTAGTATGTAGCGAGACAACGGTAGAGAGTAGTATGTAGAGAGACAACGGTAGAGAGTAGTATGTAGCGAGACAACGGTAGAGAGTAGTATGTAGAGAGACAATAGTAGAGAGTAGTATGTAGAGAGACAACAGTAGAGAGTAGTATGTAGAGAGACAACAGTAGAGACTAGTATGTAGAGAGTAGTATGTAGAACGTAGTATGTAGAGAGACAACAGTAGAGAGTAGTATGTAGCGAGACAACGGTAGAGAGTAGTATGTAGAGAGACAACAGTAGAGAGTAGTATGTAGAGAGACAACAGTAGAGAGTAGTATGTAGCGAGACAACGGTAGAGAGTAGTATGTAGAGAGACAACAGTAGAGAGTAGTATGTAGCGAGACAACGGTAGAGAGTAGTATGTAGTGAGACCACGGTAGAGAGTAGTATGTAGAGAGACCACGGTAGAGAGTAGTATGTAGAGAGACCACGGTAGAGAGTAGTATGTAGAGAGACAACGGTAGAGAGTAGTATGTAGAGACCACAGTAGAGAGACCACGGTAGAGAGTAGTATGTAGAGATACAACGGTAGAGAGACCACAGTAGAGAGTAGTATGTAGAGAGACAACGGTAGAGAGTAGTATGTAGAGAGACAACAGTAGAGAGTAGTATGTAGAGAGACAACAGTAGAGAGACGACAGTAGAGAGACAACGGTAGAGAGTAGTATGAAGAGAGACAACAGTAGAGAGTACCGTCAAAAGAGCGTCAAAAAGTGATGCCAACCGTCCGGTCCAAATGCCTCTAAATATGACTCTAACAAAGACTTTTTACGTCAATAACAAACGCCAAAGGCACCTGACTAAGCATCACTTTCTGACGCAATGGGAGTCAGAATGTGTTGGATCACAGTTGATAGCAAATCCATCTCACCCAAACACATAGAAGCACACAGAAGCTATCCAGAACATTCCCAAACCCATCACCAAGGAACAAGTCTTGTCCTTTTTGGGAATATGCTCCTATTGCAGAACGTTTATTCCTAATTCTGCAATTCTGGAAGCTCCTCTCAGTGCAGTCATACATAGTAAAAAACATGCAACCACATGATGATTTGTATACACGGACACAATTTTCCAGTTTTTTATTTATTTTTGTAAGTAAAGTGTAAGTAATTTGAAATACAATGGGGCATTTCTCATAAGTAGAAGTTGGCACAGCTGGTCATATGTTCTAGCATCTCCTGTTGCTAAATAAACTTTCAAACATGTACAGGGTTGAAGGGTTAGAGGTCAATATTTCAAAGCAGGAGTGATGTTTCCTCTTCTGACTGACATGTCACTCTCCAGAATATGACCTTTCCAACATTGTGTTTGGTTTAGTCCTACAACAACAGGCACATATAACCCACCGCTTGATTACATCTCACATCTGAGAAATGGTTTTCTTATAATTGGTACACTCTAGGAAATAGTTTTTTGTCGTTAAAAGGCAGTACACAAATGCAAATTTAATCTCAGAAACAGATAAGACGTGATTATTTTAACATTTGGTGGAGACCACTTTGCAGCAGATAGCCTACGTTATTGTCCCCATAGGGAGATTTGCCTTGGACTCAAATGGTGCACAATTAACACTTGATATATTGTCTTAATCATACAGCTGACATAGTGGTTACAATAAACAACAACATATTAACAAAGGGACATGTAGCGTACTAAGACACAGCCTGATCATACTTTACATATATTGCACATATTTCACGAACAGTGATAAGAGCTACCTATTACACAACCCTTTGCATCAGATCATAATGATATTGCAGAACCCCTGCAGCTTCAAGCAACATTATTAAGTTTAAAGTTAGGTAGGTCCAAATTAGGCCTAGTTTAAATAAAGGTTAAGTTTACATTGGGGTACCTATATCTTCTGCCAGAGGGGAAGAGCTCATACTTGATACTTGACTATATAGATCAGACAATATTCTCTGTGCTTGCATGGAGGGACTGGTTTCCATTTCTCTCCATAACCTTCATGGCAGTCTTTACCTGACAAGCAAGCTTTAAATGAAATGTTTTGAGATATTGCCATACCTTTCTGGCATCCCATACCTGACTATTTTATTATCCATTGGTTGATTTATGGTTTCAGCTCTAACCTTAATATGTTTTTCATAGCCGGTTTTTGCCTGTGTGCATTCAGTAAAGGCTGGAGGAGCAAATATGGAGGATTAGCTGCTCTCTTATGTTTGTGTCGCATTCAACTAATATCTTTGGGTTTTGGACAAAACAAGACATTGAATGACATCAGCATGGACTTTGACATTAAACATTTTATATACCAAAAGATTTATAATAATAATAATAATAATAATATTTATATAGTGCCTTTTTATGAAACTCAAGGACACTTTACAGAATGAATGTGGCTAAGCTACAGGAGGTTGTATGCTGTGGTGAACAGGTGGTGTTTCAGGAGTTTTTTAAACATGTCCAGGGATGTAGCACTGTGGATATCTGCAGGGAGGTTGAGGCTGCAACACTAAAGGCTCTGTCTCTGAAGGTACAGAGTCTGGTGTGGGGAATGGAGAGCAGGCCAGACTCTGAAGACCACAGGTTTCGGGGTGGGGTGTGTGGGTGGAGGAGGTCAGAGAGGTACTGTGGGGCCAGGGGCATGGAGGGTTTGTGTAAAGGAGGATTTTGTATTTGATGCAGGACTTGATTGGGAGCCAGTGAAGGTGGATGAGGGTTGGAGTGATGTGCTCCCAGGTCTTGGTGTGGGTGAGGACCCTGGCGGCAGAGTTTTGGAAATACTGGAGCCTGTCTAGGGTTTTGCTGTGGACCCCAGACAGGACTCCATTGTAGTAGTCCAAACGGGAGGTTATGAAAGCATGTATCAGAATCAGTTTTATTGGCCAAGTATACGCACATACACAAGGAATTAGACTTTGGTAGGTGTTAACCTCTCTACATTCAACAAATAGACATGTAGAAGTAAACATTCAGTAGACAAATAGTAAAATAGACACACACTGTACAATAGAGACAACAATATACATATACGCACATATCAACTTAATATACAAAAATACAAATATCCAAATAAGACGACATATCAAGACAAGTACACATGGAGTGGGATATAAGGTGCAAAAAGTAATAGTGCAAAGTAGTAATAATGTAAAGTAGTAATAGTGCAAAGTAGTGTGCAAGTTGCATATTGGTATGTAATGTGTAGAGAAGTGGGTGAGTGGCCAAATGACCCCACTTATCAAGTGTTAAGAAGAGGGTTGGCAGTGGGAAGGAAGCTGTTCTCATGTCTGGTTGTGTTTGTGCGCAGGGATCTGTAGCGCCTGCCAGAGGGGAGGAGGTTTAAGAGAGTGTGTGCAGGATGTGTTGGGTCTTTGGTGATGTTCTCTGCCCGCTTCCTGGTCCTACCAGTGTACAAGTCCTGGAGGGAGGGCAGGGGGGCACCAGGAGACACGCCATGTATGAGGGTTTCTGCCATGGAGTCAGAGAGTGATGGAGTCTGGAGATGTTTTTAAGGTGAAAAAGGCAGACTTGTTTTTGTATCTTGTATCTGACACTCTGATCTTTTGCTTTTACAGTTGGTATTTTCTGATAGTCATACCTTCTGCTTTGTAGTTCCTCTGTTCTGACACATTCACCTTCTGCTTTCTAGTTCCTCTTTTCTGACACTTTGACCCTGCTTTCACCTGGTAGTAAGATCCGATCTGAGTGATCGGATCTCAAGCGTACAGCTCTGAAACTCACATCTTCTGCTTGCATGCTTGATGCATGTTGGTTTTCTGTAGTGGACCTGGCCAATGCGTCTTTCAGTGTCCCAGTGCATACTGATAGTCAGTTTTGGGTTAAGTTTTTCATTCCAAGGGAAAATTTGGACTTATTCGTCTTTGCCAAGGTGTTGCATGACTTAATGATTTGCAACCTGAGAAAACAGCAACGTGAAAGACACAGTTTCACTATTAAAACCCCTAGATGCAGAATGCCATACGGCTAGTTTCTCTAAACTTCAGCTTGTTCAACAGGAAGTAGCATTTCTGGGTCATGTGATCACGCAACCCGTTCTCACTCCCAACTCGTGAAATACTGATGTTTGGTCAGTGGTACTCGGCTTCAGTTACTGACGCTAAAAAGTCCCCCTTTAGCGCCGCTGTAAGGTGACGTGGTATGAAGAGAGTAGTATGTA
>NW_027595935.1:0-6045 GCF_031162955.1 Sander vitreus
AATTATTTTTGTTTTTTTAAAGTGGCAGACTGCGCCTTTAGAAAATGTGTATTGTATTTGGATCATATAAATAAAATGGATAGAAAGGCCATTGAACTTTTTCATGTGTTCATTTGATTGGTATACAACAAAATGGCGATTGTTCTTAGTTGTCATAGTGACAATACGCGTCAGTAGGGCTGTAAACTGTGTTCGTTCTCGGAGTTGCAGAGAGTGAGGAGGGACAGTTAGACCCAGCAGCAATGGGTCAGCAGACCGCTAACGTTAGACCCAGCCCGCTGTTCAGCTCATTCTCTGTAATCGATGCAGCATAAAAGAACGGCGGAACCAGCAAGTCAGCCAGCCGACATTAGTTGGCGAACGTTAGCTTGCTAACTCCTGCTTAACATTACCCCTTCAACACAGAAATAGTGTGGTCGTCAGTAAAAGAAGAGAACTTTCTATACATAGGTAGAGTTTGCTCTCTCTGTGTCTGTATGTTGGTGGTTTCGAGCAGGATGTCCTCATTCTGTTGCAAGGAACCCATGTAACTCCACCACTGAGACTTTCAGGGGATCACAGGAACCTATTTTTGTGATCAAACTGTGTGTTTAGAAGCAGAATTTCATTGATGTCTTTCTGTGTGTTAAACCGCACACAGCTCATGAGCACAAAAAAAAAATCACAGAAGTTAAGTAGCGATGTGGTTAGAAAAACCCAAACAAAGGTTATGGTTTGATCAGACAATTCAAAGTATTCTCACTGCTTTACCAGTTGGCTTTAATTACATCTCCACAAACAATAGCTTTGTCAAAGTTTATGTTAACACTTTATAATAATGGTACATTAATTATTATTAATTCATGTATGACCTAATGCATGAAAAAGCATGTATTAATTCATGTAGTACTTCATGAACTATCAGTAATGCCACAAATCAAAAGAGACACTTCAGACACTTAGAAGTTAGTAAAAAGTAAAATTCATAAATATCCTATTTGGCTGAGCATTGTTCTTAGACATAACTCTTTAAGTGCCTTATGTTGTTGTGAATAAAGTATACTGTATTTTGTGTAAATGTAGTGACTTCAGTATCATTTTGCCAACCCACTCCTATAATTCTTAATTAATTGTATGCCACCATTAATCATGTTATTTTATCAATGTTAGAGATGGACCAGGTCCATCACTTTATTAGAAGGGCCACAAACATGATGAAATAATGAATAAGTAATGTTTTGTTAATCATGATTACAATACTACAATTCAGTTTCTTTAGCCTGTCACTTTAACTACAGATTATGAAGGAGACATGAACATCATTAATAAATCAGAAATCATGAGGAATGAAATCCCTTAATTGATGCATTCATTAACGTATTGTTCCTGCTCCAGTATGTCCAAAACTCTGCTGCCAGGTCTTGGTGTGGTTGAGGACCCTGGCAGCAGAGCACATCACCCCAACCCTCATCCACCTTCATTGGCTCCCAATTAAGTCCTGCATCACATATAAAATCCTCCTCACCTACAAATCCCTCCATGCCCTGGCCCCTCAGTACCTCTCCGACCTCCTCCATCCATACACCCCCACCTCGAAGCCTGCGGTCCTCAGACGCTGGCCTGCTCTCCATTCCCCACACCAGACTCTGTACCTTCGGACACCTTTAGTGTTGCAGCCCCATCCCTCTGGAACACCCTCCCTGCAGATATCTGAAATGCTACATCCCTGGACATTTTTTAAAAGCTCCTGAAATGGGGCGACCTCTAGCTCACCCAGTAAGAGTGTTCGCCCCATCTCTCTCTATCCACTTTCAAAAAATAAAAAGGGAAAAGCCCCAAAAAATAATCTTTAAAAAAAAACTCCTGAAACACCACCTGTTTACCACAGCCTACGACCTCCCTTAGCTCAGCCACAGTAATTCTGAAAAGTGTACATCAATGAATTCATTCTTTTTCATGCATGAATTCATGATACTTTGTGTACCATTATTATAAAGTGTTACCAAGTTTATTTTATTGAGAAAAGTGTTATACAGCCAAACAACAAAATGATATGTATCTAACATGCATTCTTTTTGT
The DNA here is from genome assembly GCF_031162955.1 of Sander vitreus. Lineage (NCBI taxonomy): Eukaryota > Metazoa > Chordata > Actinopteri > Perciformes > Percidae > Sander > Sander vitreus. The sequence goes on from NW_027595935.1 coordinate 2,059, forward strand.
GATAACATACTTTAAGCGCGGGGGCTTTCTAGGCGTAGTTATTGAACTGGTTTTGGGGGAAATGAGCCCAGCACAAGCTGGACTACTCAACCACGGCGATCCCAAAAATGCGCCCCACTGTTTCCCCAAGTCCACCGCAGTTGGAAAATGAAAGAATGACCGGTGGATGTACACCCAGGGAAGCACAAACAAGCATGGTAGCACAAAGAAAGATAGAGAGAGAGTAGAGAGATAGATAGCTAGATAGAGATAGATAGAGAGAGATAGAGATAGAGATGTATAGAGAGATAGATAGAGAGATGAGAGATAGATAGAGAGAGATAGAGAGATAGATAGAGAGAGAGAGAGAGTAGATGAGAGAGAGAGATGAGAGAGAGAGAGATGAGAGATAGAGAGAGATAGAGAGATGAGAGAGAGAGAGAGAGATAGAGAGATAGAGAGAGCGAGAGAGAGAGAGAGATAGATAGATAGAGAGAGATAGAGAGAGAGAGAGAGAGAGAGAGAGAGAGAGAGAGAGAGAGAGAGAGAGAGAGAGAGAGAGAGAGAGAGAGAGAGAGAGAGAGAGAGTATTTAATATAAGCCTCTATTTTTGAATCCTGATTTTCTGTGAAAATATAAAACTGCTGTTGGGTGAAAACCTTGTATGTCCAAACCTGTTGCTTTTCAGGAAATGAAAAATGGATGATTCAAATCATATATCATAGCATTGATTAATATAACATTATATTGAGCCATTTACCTTTGAGGAAGTCAGAGAAAATTTGTAAAACCCACAGATGGACGTAAAGGTTGACCAATAGCATCGATTTATGAAAACAAATAAAATGACACAATAAGGACATACAAGGTTTCTGCCCGACAGCGACAATATCAAAACTGATAAGCTTTATGAACAAAGTGATGAGTGCTGATTGGAGAGTTCATATACCTAAAAGTATCAATTGTTATATGACCACTGGGCATATTTACTTAAAAACACTCTAAGCAAATGAACCCTGGTGATTTTGCTAATATTTAAGGTGATCATCATTATTTGCAATGAAAATCTCCAACAATATCTGCATTTCTTCAGGAGTCAAAGCCAAAGAAAAAGAGAAGCACAATACCTTTGACACTTAGAGAGACCCCCCCCCCTCTCCAAACTCCACCATGTTGGAGTGTGAGCTTCCTCAGAAGTACGCAGCCCAATCTGAGAAGTAGACGTCAGAGATGTGTAAATGATTCATCGCTTCCTTTCTTTGCACAGAGAAACGAGGGCTCTCCTCCATCCAGCGGAACACGTTGGATGCTGAATCATACTTGTAAACAGAAGAGAGCAGCTCAGGTCCCCCTCCTAAGGTCTGTCGGTAGCAGGAGAATTGCAGCGCCACTTGGCATGTCGCAGAAGCAAAGTAACGTCCCATTGTCCCCAACACTGGCCCAGTGTCCCGTCAGGCTGCTGCCTGGCAGATGGACTAGGTCAAGAAGAGACAATGTTAGAGAAACACAAGCTGAGATGTCATTATTCCACTGAAAATATCTCATATCAAGACAATTACATACTCCACAGTGGATCATATACAGGTGCATCGTCTCGGCTGTTTTTAGAACTGAACGTTTTGAGCGATAGAGCTGACAGCAGGTTAAAAATGAGGTTACATTTGATTGGTTGCTAAGAGGGTCAGACTGTGGGATGCTTTAAACATCCGTCTTTGCCTTCAGTCTGACAATCACACTGTGTGTTTTACAAATATGGCAGCAGATTAGAATCTGCTGAAGAACCAACACGTTCTTTTTTCCTGCCATGTGGTTTCAAAAAGCTTCATTATGAACTTGTTTAACTTCCTTATAGAACAGTGATACCAGGAACACAGGACAGACGCAGTTATAAATAAGAAAAAAATATTTTTTCTTTACAGTAAGAGGGCTTTATAAAGTGTCTGTTAAGACTTACTAAAACAATCAATTTGCTTTCATTTCAATTATCTTACGTGTTTATAATTTATTTCTTATGATTTTTATGTTTTGTTCATTACTGGATACTGAATCCCCTTCAGACATGTTTTATGATATTTACAGTAAAAATGGAGAAAAAAAAATGTGTCTACCTTCAATTTAAATGAAAGTTGCATCTAGAATCTATGAACGTGCCGATATTTTACATTTTAAAGGTGGAACTGCTGGACACAGGATGTCTCCTTCACTGAAAAGAAAAGTCCATACAGTGTACATACATATAATGCATATGATCCAGCATACTGGACCATGATTGGCTTCCAAACTAGTTGTGATGTCACAATATCCTGCTCACACATACACTTTTAACAGTAAACTGAAACTTTCCTCCCTCAGTAAATGAATGTGAAAACAACCTCTAGTATCAACAGTGAAGCTCAAACATCTAACGCAGGTAACAATGACCTCAAAACGTTTTTTGAGTGTGTGTGTGTGTGTGTGTGTGTGTGTGTGTGTGTGTGTGTGTGTGTGTGTGTGTGTGTGGGTGGGTTGGGGAGGTTGGGGGGCATGACCACATTGGCCATGGTTAATGGAATCATTTTTTTGGTACAGCATGTTAAGAAAAGGGCACAACTTCGGTAACTCAATCTACAGTTTTAACCGACAGGAAGACATTTACTCAAGTGCCTAATGCAGGGGTATTGCTGGATTTCGGAAGTTCAGAGTGTTTATTGCAGTGGGAAATAAATGTTTTTTTAGGTAATTGTGGTAGACAGAGATCTACAGTGGCTCCTAGAAGGGACAAGTGGAACATATGTGGTTGGCAGGAGTCAACTGGTGTGTGCATGCACAGTGGCTCTCTGATCTGATAAAAGAAGTGCTGGGGACTTAAAGTGGCGCACTTTGTTCTACATACTGTATGTGGTCAACGCCCCACACTGACAATTTGGGGAAATACATCTCGGCTCCGTCAACGCTGACAACTTTTCACACCTAGCAGCTTCAGAAATGTCAAAAAGTCCGCCAATGACGCAGTGATGGTAGACAGACTCTTAATGTGGACTAGACAAAAGACATGGCCGTGGGCTGCAGGATGGGTCAGATACATTTGCTTTACTGTGCACCATGGCGTTTAACTGCATTCTTCAATAGGAAGGATCACAAAAAACGTGCATGTCTGACCATCTGAGCTGCTGTATCCGATTGTGACAGATGAGAGGATTCCTTCCACAAAAAACAAAAAACCAAAGAATAGTAACTTATGCTCTCTGAAATCATTTGAGGCATGCTTTGACTGATATTGTCTCTGGTACAGATATCAGTGGGGAAAGATTTGAGCTTCCTTGCATGAACTAATACTCCGCCCCTTAACAATAAAAGCCCCTTTACACTGATTTAGAGTGCCATTGCCGTTGCAGCGTTATACGCACAATGAGGAGCTTCACCTTAATATCAGCTTTACTTCTCTGCAGCCTCAGTAAGTATTGGTAATAATTATTCTGAGCAGCAAATAGAATTCTAATCTCTCTTTATCCAGTAACCCACCATTATTTTTAACACTCAGATGACTTAATAATGTACGTTTAGAAGTTTCTTTATTGAGGGAGACACAGCTGGGCTGTTCTGTTGATCACTCTGAACCATTCTGTCTGAGTTGGAGTGCTGGAAATGTTGGAGCACATCAGAGTGACGTTCTCCACCAGACTGGACCTCCACAGTGTGAGACTCAGAAGCTGAGACAGAGATCCAGCCTGAAACAAACAGCAGACAGAGATTTACTCCTCAATAAAGAAACTTCTAAACGTGTACATTATTAAGTCATCTGAGTGTTAAAAATAATGGTGGGTTACTGGATAAAAAGAGAGATTAGAATTCTATTTGCTGCTCAGAATAATTATTACCAATACTTACTGAGGCTGCAGAGAAGCAAAGCTGATATTAAGGTGAAGCTCTCATTGTGCGTATAACGCTGCAACGGCAATGGCACTCTAAATCAGTGTAAAGGGGCTTTTATTGTTAGGGGCGGAGTATTAGTTCATGCAAGGAAGCTCA
>NW_027595936.1:0-5000 GCF_031162955.1 Sander vitreus
AGGCTGACTGCCCTGGAGGTCAACACCCAGCCACAGAGGCTCACACTCGGGCTTATAGTGGAGCATTAGGGCCCTGGAGGATGTTAACCCAGGCTGAGAGCCTCTCACTGGGGCATGGAGGGGAGGCTGACTGCCCTGGAGGTCAACACCCAGCCACAGAGGCTCAAACTCGGGCTTATAGTGGAGCATTAGGGGCCTGGAGGGTGTTAACCCAGGCTGAGAGCCTCTCTCTGGGGCATGGAGGGGAGGCTGACTGCCCTGGAGGTCAACACCCAGCCACAGAGGCTCTAACTCGGGCTTATAGTGGAGCATTAGGGGCCTGGAGGGTGTTAACCCAGGCTGAGAGCCTCTCTCTGGGGCATGGAGGGGAGGCTGACTGCCCTGGAGGTCAACACCCAGCCACAGAGGCTCACACTCGGGCTTATAGTGGAGCATTAGGGCCCTGAAGGGTGTTAACCCAGGCTAAGAGCCTCTCTCTGGGGCATGTAGGGGAGGCTGACTGCCCTGGAGGTCAACACCCAGCCACAGAGGCTCACACTCGGGCTTATAGTGGAGCATTAGGGCCCTGAAGGGTGTTAACCCAGGCTAAGAGCCTCTCTCTGGGCATGTAGGGGAGGCTGACTGCCCTGGAGGTCAACACCCAGCCACAGAGGCTCTCACTCGGGCTTATAGTGGAGCATTAGGGCCTGGAGGATGTTAACCCAGGCTGAGAGCCTCTCACTGGGGCATGGAGGGGAGGCTGACTGCCCTGGAGGTCAACACCCAGCCACAGAGGCTCTAACTCGGGCTTATAGTGGAGCATTAGGGGCCTGGAGGGTGTTAACCCAGGCTGAGAGCCTCTCTCTGGGGCATGGAGGGGAGGCTGACTGCCCTGGAGGTCAACACCCAGCCACAGAGGCTCTAACTCGGGCTTATAGTGGAGCATTAGGGCCCTGGAGGGTGTTAACCCAGGCTAAGAGCCTCTCTCTGGGGCATGGAGGGGAGGCTGACTGCCCTGGAGGTCAACACCCAGCCACAGAGGCTCACACTCGGGCTTATAGTGGAGCATTAGGGCCCTGAAGGGTGTTAACCCAGGCTAAGAGCCTCTCTCTGGGGCATGTAGGGGAGGCTGACTGCCCTGGAGGTCAACACCCAGCCACAGAGGCTCTAACTCGGGCTTATAGTGGAGCATTAGGGGCCTGGAGGGTGTTAACCCAGGCTGAGAGCCTCTCTCTGGGGCATGGAGGGGAGGCTGACTGCCCTGGAGGTCAACACCCAGCCACAGAGGCTCTAACTCGGGCTTATAGTGGAGCATTAGGGGCCTGGAGGGTGTTAACCCAGGCTGAGAGCCTCTCTCTGGGGCATGGAGGGGAGGCTGACTGCCCTGGAGGTCAACACCCAGCCACAGAGGCTCTAACTCGGGCTTATAGTGGAGCATTAGGGGCCTGGAGGATGGAAAATAAGTTAAAGTTTTTGACCGGAGAAGGGGAGGGAAGCGGTAAGAGCTCAACCGCTTCAGATATCCCCTTCTCCGGTCGACAAACTTAGAAAAAAGTCAAAAAGTTTTTGACCGGAGAAGGGGAGGGAAGCGGTAAGAGCTCAACCGCTTCAGATATCCCCTTCTCCGGTCGAAAAACCTAGAAAAAAGTCCAAAAGTTTTTGACCGGAGAATGGGAAGTTAGTGGTAAGAGCTCAACCGCTTGTCCCCTTCTCCGGTGAGCGTCACTTTGTGGCCTATCTCCAAGCCACCACCATCACATACATATATTGAAGCGTTGAAGTGAACAGCAGAAATTTTTCTAAGTGTCGAGCCAAGCGGATTTTTTCTAAGTGTCGAGCCAAGCGGATTTTTTCTAAGTGTCGAGCCAAGCGGATTTTTTCTAAGTGTTCGACCGGAGAAGGGTAGGGAGTTGCGGCACAGCTCTATCCGCTCATGGAGCACCTTCACTGGGGCAAAGTGATGGGTGCTTCGGTGGCACGGTCTTCCAGGATTTTGACCGGACAAGTGGCACAGCTCTATCCGCTAATGGAGCACCTTCACTGGGGCAAAGTGATGGGTGCTTCGGTGGCACGGTCTTCCAGGATTTTGACCGGACAAGTGGCACAGCTCTATCCGCTCATGGAGCACCTTCACTGGGGCAAAGTGATGGGTGCTTCGGTGGCACGGACTTCCAGGATTTTGACCGGACAAGCGGCACAGCTCTATCCGCTCATGGAGCACCTTCACTGGGGCAAAGTGATGGGTGCTTCGGTGGCACGGTCTTCCAGGATTTTGACCGGACAAGTGGCACAGCTCTATCCGCTCATGGAGCACCTTCACTGGGGCAAAGTGATGGGTGCTTCGGTGGCACGGACTTCCAGGATTTTGACCGGACAAGCGGCACAGCTCTATCCGCTCATGGAGCACCTTCACTGGGGCAAAGTGATGGGTGCTTCGGTGGCACGGTCTTCCAGGATTTTGACCGGACAAGTGGCACAGCTCTATCCGCTCATGGAGCACCTTCACTGGGGCAAAGTGATGGGTGCTTCGGTGGCACGGACTTCCAGGATTTTGACCGGACAAGCGGCACAGCTCTATCCGCTCATGGAGCACCTTCACTGGGGCAAAGTGATGGGTGCTTCGGTGGCACGGTCTTCCAGGATTTTGACCGGACAAGTGGCACAGCTCTATCCGCTCATGGAGCACCTTCACTGGGGCAAAGTGATGGGTGCTTCGGTGGCACGGACTTCCAGGATTTTGACCGGACAAGCGGCACAGCTCTATCCGCTCATGGAGCACCTTCACTGGGGCAAAGTGATGGGTGCTTCGGTGGCACGGTCTTCCAGGATTTTGACCGGACAAGTGGCACAGCTCTATCCGCTCATGGAGCACCTTCACTGGGGCAAAGTGATGGGTGCTTCGGTGGCACGGACTTCCAGGATTTTGACCGGACAAGCGGCACAGCTCTATCCGCTCATGGAGCACCTTCACTGGGGCAAAGTGATGGGTGCTTCGGTGGCACGGTCTTCCAGGATTTTGACCGGACAAGCGGCACAGCTCTATCCGCTCATGGAGCACCTTCACTGGGGCAAAGTGATGGGTGCTTCGGTGGCACGGACTTCCAGGATTTTGACCGAACAAGTGGCACAGCTCTATCCGCTCATGGAGCACCTTCACTGGGGCAAAGTGATGGGTGCTTCGGTGGCACGGACTTCCAGGATTTTGACCGAACAAGTGGCACAGCTCTATCCGCTCATGGAGCACCTTCACTGGGGCAAAGTGATGAGTGCTTCGGTGGCACGGTCTTCCAGGATTTTGACCGGACAAGTGGCACAGCTCTATCCGCTCATGGAGCACCTTCACTGGGGCAAAGTGATGGGTGCTTCGGTGGCACGGACTTCCAGGATTTTGACCGAACAAGTGGCACAGCTCTATCCGCTCATGGAGCACCTTCACTGGGGCAAAGTGATGGGTGCTTCGGTGGCACGTACTTCCAGGATTTTGACCGGACAAGTGGCACAGCTCTATCCGCTCATGGAGCACCTTCCCTGGGGCAAAGTGATGGGTGCTTCGGTGGCACGGACTTCCAGGATTTTGACCGAACAAGTGGCACAGCTCTATCCGCTCATGGAGCACCTTCACTGGGGCAAAGTGATGGGTGCTTCGGTGGCACGGACTTCCAGGATTTTGACCGAACAAGTGGCACAGCTCTATCCGCTCATGGAGCACCTTCACTGGGGCAAAGTGATGGGTGCTTCGGTGGCACGGTCTTCCAGGATTTTGACCGGACAAGTGGCACAGCTCTATCCGCTCATGGAGCACCTTCACTGGGGCAAAGTGATGGGTGCTTCGGTGGCACGGACTTCCAGGATTTTGACCGAACAAGTGGCACAGCTCTATCCGCTCATGGAGCACCTTCCCTGGGGCAAAGTGATGGGTGCTTCGGTGGCACGTACTTCCAGGATTTTGACCGGACAAGTGGCACAGCTCTATCCGCTCATGGAGCACCTTCCCTGGGGCAAAGTGATGGGTGCTTCGGTGGCACGTACTTCCAGGATTTTGACCGGACAAGAGGCACAGCGCTATCCGCTCATGGAGCACCTTCACTGGGGCAAAGTGATGGGTGCTTCGGTGGCACGTACTTCCAGGATTTTGACCGGACAAGTGGCACAGTGCTATCCGCTCATGGAGCACCTTCCCTGGGGCAAAGTGATGGGTGCTTCGGTGGCACGGTCTTCCAGGATTTTGACCGGACAAGTGGCACAGCTCTATCCGCTCACGGAGCACCTTCCCTGGGGCAAAGTGATGGGTGCTTCGGTGGCACGGACTTCCAGGTTTTTGACCGGACAAGTGGCACATCTCTATCCGCTCATGGAGCACCTTCCCTGGGGCAAACACCTTGAGTGCTGACGGTGTTCCAGGGCCATGGAAAAAAAAGCTAAAGTTTTTCGACCGGGGAAGGGGGTCAAATGCGGAAGCGGTTGACCCTTTACCGCTTCCTGTCCCCTTCCTCGGTCGAAAAACTTAGAAAAAATCCCTCTCCGGGTTACCAGGGGCGCGAAACTCTGGATTTTTTCTAAGTTTTTCGACCGGGGAAGGGGAGAAGCAGTAAAGGGTCAACCGCTTCTGCCCTTTTGGCCCTTCTCCGGTGAGCGTCACTTTAGGGCCATTCTCCCAATTTTTGGGTGGTTGGTTGGTTGGAACGCCAACGCCCGCGCTCTCGCCGTCTCCATATCCGTCCGGCGCCCACCCAGAAGAGGGGGGCGTCGGGCCGGACAGGGGGGACGACGGGAAAGCTGGCGGCCCCTCGCGCAATCCCATATCCGTCCGGCGCCCACCCAGGAGAGGGTAGGGACGCCGGTGCGACAGGGGGGGATCACGGGGAAGGCCCACGGACGCCGCGCTGCCTCGGAGGAGGGCGGTGAAACCCTCCTCCTAAGCTCCGAGACAACTTGCACTTGCGCCGCACTCCACCGGTGAAGGCGAGGCGGCAAACCGGTAATGATCCTTCCGCAGGTTCACCTACGGAAACCTTGTTACG
>NW_027595937.1:0-7009 GCF_031162955.1 Sander vitreus
AAGAAGGAGTGTAAGCAGAAAGAAGGCCAGGCGCAATGTGAACAATGACTTGCAGATGTCGTATTGAGTACTTCAGTCGAGATCTCAACGCTTTGCAGCTCTCTGATCATTCCCATCACGGACTAATTGAAGCCGATCATTTGTGAACGAGTCTGAAGGCTGCCAGATCGATCTAAGTACGAGGCGGGACATGTGAGGACTTGTAACCGAGGTGACAGCTGGGTTGAACCTGTGACAGCTCAGTTGCGTAAGTCATTCGGCTGCAGATGCCAGAACCATTTTGATGAGCATGGTGAGGCGTGATGGCATTGTGAGGCAATCAACGGGAATTACCGCCGCAGAGAGAAGAATGGCAAGCTGATAAAACATGAAGCGCTGCGGAACGTGTAAGATAACGAAGAAGAGGAAGATATTGGCGACGAAAAGATGCGACAAGTGAACCGATCGAAAAAATCACAAAGTAATCGAAGCAGAAAGAGAAGAATTTTCACTCTACAAGCGATTTTGGCGCCATTGACGCAAAATCTGCTGGAGGCTCACGGTATGCCATTTCCAGTGCGGCGTCATTCCCACAGTCTACTCCAGAGCTGGCTACAGTGAGACTGGAGCGCCAGTGTATGATGATACCATGCGCGCCGACACATCATCATGGCTAGGTATCTAGTCACTTGGCTGGTTGATCGACGTGGCACCGCTTCTTTCTGGAATCACTATAATGGATTTGTTGACGATTTTTAATTGCATCAGCTACTGCCAACAACCGGTAACTCGTGGTCACATCCCGGTCTGTGTGACAGCACACTGTTCAGTTCAGAGTGCACGTCACGGAAGGCTGAAGTCGCCAAAAGCTGGCTGCAACCCGGTTTCTCTTCCCTCACGCTGTCTCTCCTCTCTCTCTCTCCTCAAATATATACTCTCTCTCTCTCTCGTCTCTATTTTCTCGCATTGGCGCTCTGCCCGGCTCAGCGCGCTCAAGCCTCCTCTCCTCTTGCGCCGCTTGCCCTCCTTTACACCACCCCTCCTTCTGAGAGAGAGGAGGAAGAGGAGAGGGGAGGAGGAGGAGGAGAGGAGGAGGAGGAGGAGAGAGGGTCCTCCAGGAGCTAAAGGAGGTGGAGCAGGGGAGGGGATGGGAGGGGAGGAAGGAGGGGAGGGGGAAAGGGAGGGAGTCCTCTCTCCTCTCAGCCGACTCTGGAGTGGGAGGTGAAGGGTTGGAGGGCGGCAGGGCCCTTGGCCCACATATTCGCCTTCCAGTTGCCTCCACACTATATAAACACTCATTGGTGCCTCTGGCTTGACGCACACACACTCTTTGCACGCATCGCACGCACACACACACACACACACACACACACACACACACACACACACACACACACCACACACACACACACACACACACTGAGGGTGACTTGTATAGGCAGCCAGCAGAAGAAGAAGAGAGAAGTGTGTGTGAGAGAAGAGAGAGAGAGAGAGAGAGAGAGAGAGAGAGAGAGAGAGAGAGAGAGAGAGGAGCGCTCTCGAAACAGAAGGTACACAGAAGAGAGTGGACGACAGAAGCTTAAGAGAAGCAGAAGAGAGGACGGTGGCTCCTAAGCATCTCACTGCGCACCTTTTCATTCGCTGCACGCTCACGGATCATAAAAGTCTACACTTTACTTTATCTTCCTCGAAGTTTGTTCCAGAGAGAGATTACAACTTTTATAAAGAGGCTTTTGTTCAATTTTCTTTTGGAGTTGAGAGAGACGCGATTCCTGGAGAGACTTTCGTTCATCCCTCCCCTAAACCAAGTCTTTCCATCCCTTCGAGAGAAGTTTTAAAAAGTAAAGCCCTGTGTTTGGTTCAGGGCTCGGCTTCACTTTTTCCACGTCGTCCCCACGGTGTCACAGCTTCTGACATAAACGTGTCACCTTGAGATATTGCATGCCTGCCTTCAAATTTCAGACTTTTAAAAACAACAACTTCATTTTAGAGTCACTGACCCACAAACGAGACCAAAGATGAGATTTCAAACATCAGGACAGTCCCCAGTCTTGAGTGATTGTTGTTCTAAATGCTTAAATCACTAAAACAAAGAGTGAGTTCAGATGGTTTTATTTTTCACTTACACAAGCTGGTGGTGATAACTGAAGATACGAGCTCCGCTCACCTGTGCGCATCTCCTCGCTCCGCAGAAACTTTGACTTGCACTACGCACATTTGAAACGCACGCTGTGAGCGACTATTTACAAGACAGAGATCCACACCGCTCTAAGAAAGGTCGCCTCCACAGTTCATTCATTCTGACCTACGCAACCGCCTCGGCTTTGGAGTGCGTAAAGGAGCATTACGTTTTTACGCAGAACGAACTTGAAAATCAAACGTTTTGAAAATTACCCGAGGGATCAAGATTTACAATTTTGTCACGAATACAAAGTGTAAAGCAACTTCCGCTGTCCAGAGCAGAGACCACCGATACTCTCCATCACCATGCTGTTCCGACACTTTCTGACCTCATCTCGGCTCTGGCCACTCTGTGCCGCCTGCCACAGTGTCCATGGTCCTGCTCCTCGCCGTCTCCCAGCGGCTGTGGCAGCTCAGATGGACCAGCCACGCGAGACAAAAACTTTGCAAGCTGCCCATGCCCAAAGGATCCATGGGCTTCCTTCATCGGCGAGACCTGCCACTGGCTCCTGCGGGTAAGCGCGCCCTCGGGGCGAGGAGGGCTTGGCGGAGCGCGACACGGTGTCTGGGTCAGCGCGGCGGTGTCTGCGTGTGGGACTTTATCCGTGTATGATGAAATCAGTCTAACCCATTTGCTTGCGATAATTTAAGACTTTCCAGACTTTTTTATTTGGCATTTGCACTCTGAGTTCATTCATCACACTTTTACTCGTTTTCACTGGTGCGCTGCTTTGACGGATCTCTCAACGCAGACGAGTTCATCTGCGACGGGACAGTAAGATCATCATTACCGAAATCGACTAGTAGACAGCCTTTAACCACCCAATCTTTCCAAATTTCACAGAATTTTGCCATATGCGTTACTTGCGCTCCAGTTGCTGATGCTCACAAAACAAACAAATGCACCAATACAAACAACTAGGAAAAGAGGCGGATTGTGCATTTCTCCACATCAGATTACAACTTTCATCAATTCGGCTCAACATCCCATGAAACATTTTATTATATCATAACATTACGTCTCATCTCAGCCCGGGTAATAGCATCATGCTGTGAAACTCTTGAGTATCCATGTACGCTCCAGCTGGTTTCATCCTCCTCATCTGCGCGCCTGATGCACAGAGCGACTCTAGATCCGCACTGCCGCCGGCAATACACACACACACACACACACACACACACACACACACACACACACACACACACACACACACACACACACGACCATCAAAGACTTTCCGCTTCACTTTTGATTGGTTTATAGCCGCTTTAATCTCTCTCCCTCCACTGTGGCTCTCCAGTCAGGCTATCAGATCAGTTTTATTATCTCAGACGGGACATGTTAGGTCCAGCCAAGCCGCGGCGCGACTTTTCCCTGCGCCGGAGAGTTCGAGCTGCAGTCGGGCGGATAGACTATCGATCATATCTGACCCTATGCTGGCAATAAGAGTGGCGGCGGGTGTGTCTGTGCGGGAGTCAAATATAGAGCACAATATAACGTCTAGCTATTTACTTGAGATTTCAAAATAAAGTTGAATGTTTGATATGCCAAAAATGATAAGAACGTGATGATTCGGGGACTTTTGTACAGAGCGAGAGAGAGAGAGAGAGAGAGCGAGAGAGAGAGAGTGTGTAGTTAATGTGGGTTAAAGAGTAAAGGGTTAAGGTGAGGGTAAAGTGCACATCGTCGCCAACTCTTCTCTTTTTCCTCCTCCCTCTCTCTCTCTCTCTCCTCCCCGCTGGTGAATCAGACGCGGCAGCTCCGCTCCTGCATCACAAAAAAGTTCCCAGCACGCTGCGTGTTTCAGAATTCACTCAGTAACCGAGATTCCCCCTCTTACCAAGTTGACTGACAGACGGTGTGTGGTTTCAGAAAGAGGAGAATCCTGTGCTGTGTATGTATGTGTTGATGTGAGTGTATGTAAAGCTCTCAGTGAGAGGATATGGATTATTTGCTGGTGAGACGCTTCACTTTTTTGCTTTCAAACTTGAGGCATTGATCTTCTGCAGAGCATAGACGGCATATTTGCTCCTAATCAATCAGGAAAAATACCCACAATCCTTTGAATGCTGGAAATGTGTCTGAATCTGTGTTTATACGTTTATGTTTTAGAGAGGGAAAGAAAGAGAAATGTGGACATAAAAGGTGAGTTCATCAGCTGAAGAGAAGCTCGCGCTTGTAGTTTGACCCCACCGGGCTGCGCGCGAGCCTCGCTGCTAAGCAGCCGTTGTCAGCGCAGACTGATGGCTCCAGGAGCACGCCGACAGAAAGGAGTTGTTGGGTCGGGTGGGGAAGAACACATAAAAACGGGAGAGAGAGAGTGCAGGGGGGACTTAAAAAAAGAAAAGCAAGGGAAGAGAAAATAAAGCGCAAGTGGGGGCTCGGCGAGCAGAATACGTTGGCCGCGTGCGCTTGAACTCGCGGTGCTCCTCTCCGGTACATCTGACACCGAGCGGGACGCGTTCCCGGAATGCAACCGAGGACCACGGCCAAGTTACATGGGAGGGTTAGGCATGTCAGTCAGAGGAGGAATGAAAAGGCTGAGTGTGTCTATACTTATGAGGACCAAATGTCTCTCTACAAGCCATGAGCAAAATCTGGAAAAATCACCACAAAGTGAGGCGAGCTTTTTGGTCGTCCTTTGACCTAATCTTAAAAGTGAAGGTTAAGAAGTCAATGTAGTCAGTAGCTGCCTCACTTAAATACTGTTAAAACTGTATGTATGGTGAGGGACCGAGATGCTGGGCTGCAGCCTTATCCTCCTCCTCCTCTGGCGCTGTGGGAAAGTGAGACAGACAGAGATGGAGATCTGACGGGACCCTCTGGCCCAGATGCTGTTTTATGTCTGAGCTACCAGTCTGCCTGTGATTGCTCTCGCGGAGATGACATGTCAAAACGTGCTCAGAGAAAGTCGTCTCTTTGCGAACAATCAGCAGGGGAGTGCTCCGAATGTGCCAAGAACTGAACAGCATTTGATGAAAATGATGAGAGTGTCAGAAGAGAACAGAGCTGCATACAGTGCATTTGATTTATTTCACTTCACAGTTTAGAGGCTATACATACGCAGTGAGAAGCGTTCTAGGCTGTACCAACTTGCAAGCTCAATATGTTGAACTTGTTGGCAAACAGTTGCTCATTTACACATCCAGCCAGTGAAATGAGTGTAGCATTTGGAGTCATGTCGTCCAAGCATTTACTCTCTTTTAGCTCTGTTTGGGTCTCCACCAACTCATGAGGGAAATATCTGCTCTCTTTTTGCTGCTAAAGCGCTTCACTACTGTGTCTGTCTGCAGGTTTTTACAGCCTCTTTTGGCCCACAATCGCATTGGTTTTTAGCTTTTCACGCGGCATTTAGTCTTTCCTGACTGTATATTGCGCGACGTGAGTACAAAGATCGGCAAAGTCGTAAGATGCGGGAGGCGGTTGAGGTAGATGGGTGATTCATGCAAACGCAGGACTTTTCCCATCCAGGAGACTGCTTTCCTTGTCCAGTGTGATACCAAAGTCAACGTTAACTCATTTACGTTGACTAATTAGCTACGTACATAAGTTAATTTACGTCACAAACATACTTATTTTAACCCAAACCACAAGCTTTTTCTAAACATAACCACGAGGTTACACCACATGTTTAGGAATCAGAACTTAGCGTTAGTATGCCATGAAATGGCGTGAAAAGCTTAAAATGCGTAGACAGCACGCTGAAAATCACCTCTAAAGTGACATGTGTTTATATGCCTTCCCAGTAGGTCATGTTGGCTTTTTGGTTGAGAAAACACGCCTTCTGCGGCCGACAAACAACACATTGATAGCGGTGAGAGTGTTTGTGATTGAGTGACATGTTGTAGTGTGCACATCGGCATCAACTTTTTCTGGATATAAATGTAGTGGCAACAAACCATACGTTTTCTTGCATCACGAGATTATGTTCCAACTTGAGTTATCTTCTTTACTTCCATTCTCTTTTATTCTTTTACTCCCTGCTCCCTCTCTTACTCTTAACGTCTCTTCCAGGTTTTCCCACAAAGAAACTCTCTTAATGTGTGTATATAATATACATAACAGTATATTTTTAACTCGACCTACCAGGGCATTTTTGTGACGGATCCATTTTGCAGTTAGAAATAGTTTTACGGTCACTCTGCCGAAACCTGTCTGCTCTCATTGGGAGCTGAAGCTTTGAAGGGACCGGTGCCAGCAGGAGCGTTACTACTGAGCAGACACAGACACACACACACACACACACACACACACACACACACACACACACACACACACACACACACACACACCGACTCACCAGTATGCTTTCCATACAGCTGCAGCACGGCATATAAACACAAAGCAAGGGCGAGATCATACAAATACATGAGATCCATACAGTTCTAACATCTCTGAACACGCTTTCACTACCACGTAAAAACATTTTTACAAAAGTATACCAAACGGAAAGTGACAGCACGCTGTTCTTCAGAGAAAATACTATAAAACGTGTGTTTTGAGTCATAACAGCGTGCCTAGTAGTTTTTCAGTTTTGCTTGTTTTTGACAGGTTGGATTGTTATGTGTAAAGCTTACAAATAATTTTTTTGTTGCTCTAGTCCACCAGAATTTTGTAGTCTAAAGTATTAAAAACTCCTGTATTCCATGTGGCACTCTAGAGATCGGATAAGCATCAAAGATCTGTCCGATTTGAAAAATAAAACTCGATCTTGAAACGTCTTCACAAAGACAAAGGTCAGGCTGAACAAGTGGTTTTCTAAACAGCAACATGCAAACCATTATGTCAAACACACAATTCTCTAAATAACGTATTTTTAGGACTTCCAATTATTTGTATTGAGGAAAA
>NW_027595938.1:0-7678 GCF_031162955.1 Sander vitreus
CAGATAAGAGATCAGCCGAATGAGCAACGACCATAACGACAGCACAACCACACATCTGTTTCAATAAAAACCATCGGATTGATTCACTTCGCGAAGAACACAGCATGCACGAATTCGATTTTACGCTGACAGTCCTGAGCTTTTTAAACCTAAATGGTTAGCTCGAGAGCCTACAATAAACTTGAATTACATTACTGAGTAAGCAAACATCAAATCAAGACCTGCCATATCCACAGAAACCTGAAACAGGATACACATCAAATGTTGATCACAACAAATATCTGCCTATCTGTGATACCAAACTTGGTATGCTTACCACATTTAACTTTTGGGGTGTCATCAAAAATGATTTAATATAAAAGCTACTTGTGGATACAGTGTGTGATAGAGAAGACCTGGGAGTTCCTGCTTGTGGTTGCGGCTATGTTCTCGTAAGCTTGAAATCATTTGAAACATTTGAGTGCATCTTATTTTGACACCTACTCTAGTGTCATAGAACCCGGACACTTTGAGAAGGATTGGTGATTACTGTTGACAGAGAGGTCAGGTAAGGACAACTTTTAAATATGAACTGTCTTTTTTATAAGCAGTTAATACATGTGCAAAATGTCTCATTTATTGAATGTCTGCAGTAATTCATCCACAAATTTTCACAAAACCAAACAATAGGTTAGTACTTTATTCGCAGCAATAAACCAGTCTGAAACAGGATCGAGTCACTTTCGTGAGTCAAAGCCCACCTGTACCCGAAACAAACGACGTGAGTTTCCAGTGTGGATAAGCTTTCCTATACATCAGTGTTAAGTGCTGCTTAAGATAGATAGATAGATAGATAGATAGATAGACATTTCATGTCATTGCATATTACGCCACTAAAGCTTGGTCGAACACCAGGTGGCAGCTCAGAAATACATGGCAGAGTATACAAATATGCACACTTTGCTACACCTCCCTCATGCCCATGACCTCATACACGTCATTACCGGTACTATACATAACAAATACTCTAGAAAAAACCACATATCACCCATGATATAAATGAAAGCAGTGAACACCAAAGTTTAATTACATGGACTTAAAAACTCTAAGATTTGGCACTTTACTTTGTAATCATCTAGTCAGAAATCAGCCGCCACACGAGTACGGACGCGGAGATGGCCACTTATGGCAAAGCCGCCATCGACCTTTCGTAAGCCAGAAAGGGAGAGAATTGAGGCTCGAAAGTGCACCATTTGATGCCAAGAGTGCCTGCTACGTGGCCGATGTCAAGGAGCTTTGTACTTGTAGCACCATCGTCAAGAAAGACGTGACAAAGTCACAGTCGAAACTGGAAACTAAGGAGGTTAGTATCATAAAGTCAGAGTCAACTGGAGAATCACATGATCAGTTCTCATTGTGACAAATGTCCTATTCCCAGAGTAGGGTAGAAGCTGATCCAGCCTCCCAAGTACAAGACAGGACATGGCCATGATGACCATCTCAATGAGCTCTGTGCTGTATAACCTTCAAAGAGCGTTATGCAGCATGGATGATCTATGCAAGATTGGTCTGCCTAACGAGAAAGAGAACTGTTGCAAATTGCTATACTTGTAGAAAACATAGAGTTAACTGCTGAATCTCTATGATCACCTTCAGACCTACTCTGCAGTTTGCTGCAGTGCCACTGTGAACCCCTGCAAGTGGCTCCCAGTGTACGATCTCTGAATGTGCTCAGTGCCTATAGAGGCAAAGAAGCGTGCGAGGCTCACCCACATCTTCTCTGTCTCTGACAACGCCAGTTCATGCAAACTCGGGTAAGTCATTACCAGAACAATTTATCAGTACATGAAGTTTCTGTTGCAGTAAATCATAGTCAATTATTTTGTTTTTGCTTTCTAACAGATAGGGAGAACCAGTCTGTCTTGATCACGTGAGTTTGTCACATTTACATTTGTAGACTTTGTTTAACAAAGTTAAATATCTTGATCGTTTCATCTTATCCACTGTGTCTATACCTCAGCGGAAGAATCTGGTGCCGGGAAAAGATCAGTCTGACTCAAGCGCGATCAACCAGTACTTTCGCAACTATTGCACGTTGGTGCGACCGAAGATCGACGACTAAAAGTACGATACATTGCATGATTGCACTCAGGTTCTTTTCTCTATTGAATACTGCTCAGGAAAAATGAAGTCATTTCGATCATTACCCAAACCTGGATTGCAGGGGTCACTGGCGCAGACTATTGCGCTTTCACCTCTCTCCTAGAAGCTCTGACGGCAACGCCAGTAAACCATTAGAATGACAACTTCTCGCACTGTGAGCATGGAACACGTCTACGCATGCAGTGTCTTGGTACAGATTGCCACGTGGAGGGACAAATAGTCCTCTGATCCAAACAGGGCAATTCATCAGAATCCATTTCGGCGCATCTGGCAACCGCAAGGCGCCGATGTTGGAGACATGCGGGCACAATACTCATAGTACATACAAACGACCGAATTGGAGCATTGGCACAGGCTGTGATTTATGAACAATATTTGTAGATCTGCCGAGTAGTCAAGAGTGACATACAGCTTTCTGATGAAAGAGGCTATCACGAGCGGCTTCCAGATGATGACCGCCATCACCCGTAGCTTTGATTGGCAAGCAGATTGCGTGCAGCACATTGTTTCACCTATTTTCATATGGAACAGATCGCTCGACATTTTCACTCTCCATTTGATCTCCAGTTTCGCACTCATCTCAACTTTTCTACGACTTTCATGCGTGGCATGGGTCAGAATCACTGTGGCTAGCATTGATGACAAAGCTGAAGCTGAAGCCACTGATGCGAGTGATCTTCACTCGTAAATATGGGCATTTTTGTTTTGCATATAGTCCACTGATCCTTCGCTAAAGCCACGCCACTGACCGCCACAGGCCAAGCGTGGCTTAGCAAATCGTGCACTCAGGCACGGGAGGTAATCGCTAAAATTGAAGCTTAGGAGAATGTTATCATCGCGAAAGTGGTCAGGCTAATGTCTTGTGTTTGACTCCAGAAGACTTATGGATGCTGTTTGATTTTCGGTAATTATTAGATTGTTTTCGCCTCACTCACCCCGCCGTGCACAAACAATGCTTTGTTCCTTCAATTTGTGTGTTTACCATCTGAATGGTCACGTAGGCGTGCTGCTGCCTGCACTGGGACCTATAGGCTTTAGCTGGGTGTCTGAAATGATCTTAATCGGCTGCATACATTATGTCGTGCATATCTTCGAATGCATACTGAAGTCCCTTTGATATTTCACTCTGTTCACCACATGCCAATTATCTCCTTTGGGAATGTGACAGCCACTGCGCATTACATGCTCGAAATAAGACGCGCCAGGCAAGAAAGCTGTCAGAAGCTTTAGCAAGAGTAACCAGGAGGGCGCTCAGTGAGGAGTCAAGTGCATTTTTCCTAAAAGTGACATGTTTTGTGTCGACCTGCTTTGAACTCAGAACGCCATTGACATCTTGGGCTTCTCACCATGAAGCAGTGAAAATGGCCATCTACAAGATGACTGGTGCTGTGCCCACCACGGTAAACATTTGCAGTTCAAGCAGAAGCAGCGCGAGGAGCAGGCTGAGCCTGATGGCACAGAGGGTGAGTGTTTGATGTCAGATCAAAGCCAGCAGTCTGGGAAACAAGAGTGTTTGAGGTTCTTAATCACGATTCATGTGTCGCATACGTCACGATGCAGATCTTCTGAACTATTTCAGAGGCCGACAAGGTTGCTTACTTGCTGGGCTCCTGAATCGCCGACATGCTCTCAGGCTCCGTGCCTTTCCTAGGAGTGGAAGCTGGAAATGAGTATGACACCAAGGGACAGACTGTACCTCAGGTAACATGACACACAACATCCTACAATTTAAAATGCAAGTCTAGGACCTGCCTACGTGACTCTTTGATTAGCTAGATCTTTCAGGACTATTTGACCTCACTAGTGAGGTGCTACGCTCAGGCGGATGACTGCGGCCTGCGGAAACGGTGCTGCAGCGTTTCTCGAGAATCCTGATACAATCGATCTTGAATGCTCACACTGCCTTCCTTGGGTCCTGAGCAAGACACCTGCCGTGACATAGTTGCCACATACCCAAACCACGGCTCCTCATGGTCAGAAACACTTTGAAAGCTACAACTGAGCTCAGGGGGAAAATATCAAGAGCAACTTTCAATATTGCCCGTGGGCCCAAGATAAAGTGGCCATAAACAGCTGGCAGATTCTTTATGATGTTCACATGAAAAATATAGATATGTTGTTAATCCTGCAAGTGAACTCATAAAACTCCATCAGATTAACAGTCGCCATCTGAATAAGAAATGTTACTGGTTACATTGCAGATTACGATTTTTCCTCACAAAATTATTCAACACATTTATGCGCATGACTCAAAGCATGCTACATTTCTCCCTGCCTGATACACTCCAGTCTTCACTTCACTTAGTAGACACTAGTCGTGCACTTGATTCAGTTTCAACACTGCCAACAATATTGCCGTCGAGAGTGCCAGAGAGCAGCGACTGTTTGCTAGTCAGAGTGATTAATCATTGCGTTTCACGCTAAAGCTTTCCTTGGTAAAATCATTCCACTATGTCAAGTAATCCCATCCGCTCTGTGCAAATGTCAGCGACAGGGTACCAGCCATTCTTATCATACATCAATGGTACAGGTAGATGCGGAACCAGACCTTGGCCAGTTTGTTTCGGCGGAGGCAGCTGCCAGGAGGAAAGTAAAGGCTTTTGCCGAACACCATATGGTGCCCGGCTTTTGCTTCTAATATCTGTTGTCGGCAAAAACATCTTGTTAGCTGCCGGGCGATGCGACACCGCAAACGCATGCCAAATCACATCCTGTTTTTATTCAGGTGATGAACTCAGTGACAGCCCTGGCCAAGGCTACTCCATGAGAGGATGTCGTGGATGGTCGTTCGCATTGGCGAGATGCGACACTAAACAAGCAAGACAGTTCTACATTGGTGTCCCGACACAGCTGGTTTTGAATGAAGCTCACTACCAGAAGCTGCCACAGAACCATTCTTATTTGCTCCCGCAAGAATATAGTGGTTAATTGTCCAGTTCAACACCTTGAACAGCTGCACAACTCACCAATGAAACTGCAATAGCTTTTTCAATCATTTCACCATATTTCAACCTGATAAGATATACATATTATGTAAAGATTATCTGGTCTATTGATTTAAGATGGATTTACGTTTCGCATTGAAAGGCAACACTTTGGTGATTATATATACTTTTCAATTCTGAATATTTTTATATCACCTGCAAGAAATGCTGTTCCAGCGACCAGCTGCATCAAAACAAGGGTTACTACAGTTATTTCAGTTTTTGTACAAAGCATTAACAGCTAAGCCGTGTTTAAATGTGCCTAGAAATAACTATTTACTATTTCACAAGAAACGTTTAGAGAGTTAACAAAGTAAATGGAAGTAGAGCACCTTGTGTAGTTCTTCACCGGGACCCAGCTGACTACACAAGGGTTTAAAGAGGTGTTACGTAGTTTGCCAAGCAGCCTGCTCATTGCTCTTCATAGAGCCTCTACAGCTCCGGAATATAGCTCCTATGTTTAGCCAGTCGATTTCCTGCCGTTAGTTCGTCGCTTCTTTCTTCATTCTTCCGACACGTTAGTGTTTTCGTTTTATTAGCCATCTATGAAAAATCCGATCGCTGCCTTAAAGTCGGTTCTCGAATGGGCGATGTGAGTGTCGCGAGTTACTTTGTGACAGCGGCACTGATATCGCCATTTCCCGACGCTGAGCGCGAAAAGCGCGGTGAAGCGCCCGCTAGTAGCGATGACCACCATTCAACCGGAAGTCACTTCCAATGAGCTGTTCAGTTACAGAATTACTCAATAGCTGCATAGTTCCTTGAGAATGATGATGATCATCCCACTTTCTTCGTCATGCTGAATTTTCCATCTCAGAGATGTGGCACTACAGCTCTGAGACACCTTCAAAGAACAAGTTGCATGACCAGCATCTGAAACTAAAGATGGAGAAGTTTGCCTCAGTTGAGGCCTGATCTTCCGGTACTCACGCTGGCAACGCGGACCACAATACAGCTGGCTGGCCGAGCACGACTGTTCGTCAGCCGCGCTCGCAAACGCCTTCAGCTTTCTCCCGTCGCCGAGGGTGATAGTAACCACAGTAACCAAACCCATTTCAGGCTATACTGCATAAAGGCAACTGTAGCAGTGTTATCGTACATTTTATTTGCTCATCTCAACGAAACATGTTCAATTAAAAAATATCGACGCTACCAAGAAGGGCGCTAAGACAGCGCGGTTTCATGCAGACCGTTCACAGCCTAGGTAACGTTGCAAACGCATTCATAGCATGCATATAGCTCAGTTTATACCACCACTGATTACATGCCTGCTAAGACTCACATTTAGATTCCAGAGAATCTGTAGCCAGATGACTAACTCCACCATCCGCTTGTGCGCCGCTCGATCTTCACGAGTCAGACCCAGGCAGATAGAGACCATCACCAAGAGATTATTTGAGGAGTGGTTTTGTTTTGTTAATATGTCTCCCATTTGTGTTGCATTACACCAAGTCTATTTATTCAAAGAAGTCATTTCACGAAATACAGAAATGTAGCTTCACAGTTCGATGGAGAACTTCCCAGTCATCCGCGCTTTCAGGCAGAACGGGTGCTGAGTGGTCGAATCTTCAGCCGAATCTCGCCGACTTTCAAAGCAGAGATAATGGATATTTAACATCATTTGATAAAGACATGAACGTCTTCACACCGACCATTAACCTCATGAAAGGCATGCTGAATGCCTTCGAAGGCCAGTTCACTGACAACAAGAAGGCTTCAGAGAAGCTGCTTGGGTCACTGATACCATGATGAGCAATAGTTTCGATCATCATCAGTGTAAACACCTGCCTATTTTACTGTAGATTAATGACCGTGCAGCTGAGATGGCTCATTTTCACTAGAGAGCTGTTACGTCTCTCAAGCAAACAATGCTGTTATAGTCGCTCCAACGCTGTCACAGAACGCAACCCACACCAAGTCCCTTCCTAAATTAACCGCCCCACGAATCGTACTCACCCACGACTTTCAACGATAACCGTTTCAAATGCACGGGTATTAGTGTGCCGACAAGCGTTCACTTCATAGCGCCAGTGACCGCCGCTAAAAGCGACGAAATATCCCATCAAGTCTATTACTGCTGCCACGAGCATTTCTACGTCAATAAGAATCCACAGTTAACTGACTGTCATTCATATTTTACCAGATGGGTGTGAGAACTGTTGACAGAAGAGAGCAGCTCGCATGCGGCCAATATCGCACCACTTCACCTGAGCCTGACCATGTGTGTTTTTTGCCTTTGTTTTACAGGGCAGAAGATTCACCATCTGGAGTTCATCTCACGCCTATTTTGCGTTGGATCAGGCAGCCTGCCGGGTGTCCTGAGGAGATGAGAGATGAAAACTGTCATCTCGGTCAACATGACCGGCTTGGCCCGCGGGTCATGCTCAGCAGTGAGGCTTCCAGAAGATGACGATAGTGAGGCATGTTGAAAACAGCTCATTCTGAATCATGGTGTTACAAATACTCGGTCAATATTGTTTTACAACAGCTGCTTTCTGTCCGCAGGGTTGCTATACTCATCCACACTGTCGAATCCATTAATGTCACACTGT
>NW_027595939.1:0-7140 GCF_031162955.1 Sander vitreus
TCCAAACTGCTCCACTTTGAGCACCAGGATGGGGAAAAGAAAACCTCTGATTACATGAGATAGGGGGAAAACACATTTTGGACCCACTGTTAAACCAGCGTAGATGGAAAATCTTTTCTTGATTATGTCCACCAAGCCAATGGTTTTCCAGAGCCTCTAAATGTGTTCCAAAACTCAACTGTGGCTACGAGGCACTTGTCAGATATTATGTCAGATGCGAAAAGTTCAGTTTGCACTGGGGATGTTAATGTGTGTGTAACGGGTGTAAGACAGATTCTGGATGTTGGAAGGCCAATTGCTACCTACACTTTCCAGTTTTCCAGAATTTTGTGAAAGACTTAAAACCTGGCATGTTATAACTGCAAAAGAATGTCGTTTGTTTTTCCATTCTTGTTCAGCAGCTTCAGTGCAGTGTGGAAGAGCAAAGTGGGAATGTGGCAAATAGTGCGTGGCTGTATGAATAAAACGCAGTTTCCTGCAGGGAATGAATATGATATTTGTGTTTTGCAGTCACTGTTAATAAATGATCTAGAGCATTCCAGTCTACAGCCATGCTAGCAGCTCTGTGAGGCTGTACTTAGCCACAGCGTGTGCTTTGAGCCAGCCGCTAGCTGCGGTTTGGCAGGCATCGTGTTAGCCATGTTCACCTTCTTAGTTTAACTCGTAGGCATGCTATCGCTTTGCCGCTAGCTCTGGACACAAAGTACAGCTGAGGCTGATGGAAATGTGTTGTTTTTGCAGGTCATATAAACCAAAAAGTATTGGGACGCATTTGAACATTGACCGGATGTGACTGTGCTCGATGTCAAGGGGATCACCAGAGTCAATCAGTTTCCTACGCACATGCAGACACAGACGATCTAATATCTGAGTTCAGCCGTCCTATCTCTGCTCACTTTTTGCCTTAGGTGTGACTAAACAGATGCCTTGAAGGAGTGACAACTCAAAGCGACTTGATAAATACTCCGGTGGTTAGGGTCGCTTTTGTTTGAAGGCAAAAGTCCTCGACATCGCTTTATCTCTCGCGCAGAATTTTAGTCGCCATAAAAATGTGAACAGCTATGGTAGACGACGGTGCTAAACGAACAAAAACAAACCAAACGGGTGTAAAAATAACAAACACAACGTAAAGCTTGGAGGTATTTTTGCGAGCACACAAGCTTTCTTTCTTGTTAAAGAAGATCGGAGCGGCTGTTTTTCAGGTTTTCAGGGAACGCTGTGTGCTGCTCTATGTGTCAGAGATCTTTAAAAGTGACATTTCCCTGTCTCGACTCCATCTCCTGCTTTCAACAGATACATGGCAAATAACAACACATAAATACATAAATACATTGTCAACAAATATGTGGAAACCAAAAATTTGTTTACACTCTTGCAATCATTTCTGAGAGTTTTTGACATTCACGTGGTTGAAAGCGCGCTCTATTTTGCTGGTGGCAAACACAGAAACATAAACACACACACACACACACACACACACACACACACACACACATCGCTACACACACACACACAGAGAGACAGGAGCAGAGTAGAAAAAAGGTGTGGAAAGTAAAAATCTAACAAGCTTAAATTTCATTCTCTATGTGTGGCTTCATTCATCCAGGCAGTATGTGTGCAGTGTTTTTATGACAACAGACACACCAGAGTTCTTTGTCTTTCTGCTTCTTTTTCCCTTGTGAAAAGTACATCATTTGTTCATTTCCACCTGTCCTCCCTCCATCTTTCCTTTCAGGAGAGGCAGCAAAGGGCTGAGGCCTTTGTTGGCTTTGGTGTCACCTCTGCATCTCTTATGCATCTATTGTCAAACAAAAAAGGAACATAGGAAGGGTTTCCGGGTTGCCTAATTGTGGGTCGGTTGCCAGCTCATTTATTCTAACTCCACTTTTCCATCATCTTCAATTACTATCATTCCACGGACTTGAAATCTGTCTCAGCTAAAAGATGCGTTGGACCTTCTCAAGTCCTTCATACAATACTTCTACAGGCCCATATGTGCACTGAAAGAGTTATTGGTCACTGTATTAATTCCTCCCTCTCCATACTGGCCGCGAAGTGGTCCTTTTTCTCCAACATGACAACAAGTGACTCCAACATGAGAGATAGGGAGACAAAATACCTACAGTACTAAAAATGCACACCGATCACATATGCACTTTACACGGTAATGTGTGGCAGATTTACCACCCGAAATACTGAGTCAGTCTTGACACAATGGGTCTATGACATTAGATAGAGGTAGATAAAAGTGGGCCTAGTTATTTACTAGCTAGCGACTGTCAATTTTGCCAGCTGAAATTACAACTGTGACTGGCAGATTTTATCAGCTGCAACCAGCTTTGCATAATTAAGCTAGCGGTAGCTCCATGAGTTGGCAGAAAACTCAGACGGACTTTCTTTAAAACGGGGACCTTTAAAGGGGTCTTAAAGCCATAGTGCGCAACTATTTTCTATAGGTGACCCAGGTCAGTCGTAAATATTCTATGCTTCTCGATCGGCTGAGCCTGATTCAATGATAATCTCACAGTCGACCTTCAGCAGAGGCTTTATGAAACGTAGGATCATGCCATTTTGGCTATATGGGGGTGCTCACGTCGGATTTTTACATCATCCATCATGTTTCTTTAATCCCTCCGTGTCCTCCTTGGCTGCAAGTTAGCTGTGTGGAGTGAGGGGTGGGGTGGTGCGCAATCAGTTCAAACGCGGCGGTGGCGCTAGCCGTGAGCTCGACCTGCTCGAGCGCCAGTGTGACGCCATGGGAGCCGCAACTGCTTTATACTAGCTGCGGGTGGTCGCAGAACACTAGCTGCAGTCTTCTCCTGAACCGAGGCGCGCGCATGAGGAAAGACTACCGACTTTGCTATTTCTACGGACTAGAAGAACAAGTAAAGGTAAACAACGGCAGAACTGGCAGTAGCATTGCCGCACGATTCGACCGATTCGAAGGACCCACTCTCAGAGGATCAAGCCTTACATTCACCATAAAATAACCTCATCTTAACCCGCAAGTTTATAAGAGAGACTCTTGCAATCACTCTGATGAGTCCTGGGCATCCGCTGCGCCAAGCCTCGCTCTCAGGCTTCCTGTTTCCGCGTGTCGCTAGCAGCTCGGACGCGGTCACTGTGCCAACGGCCTCAAGGCTTCAGCGCCATGTGGATGCGCCGACAGCTTGCTGTCATTACTTAGAAATTCCTCATGGCGGAGACAGAAACCACAAAGCACTCATAGCTTTAAGAATGCACTTGATAGCTATATACAGCACTGAGCCGTAAGCATGAAAAATCATGCGTGAGTACACCGAACGTCTGTTGAGGCTAGCTCAGACTGCTAACGCCGCATATTAGCTTGCCTGCAGGACTTTGTTCCCTATCTTTTTACAGTGGAGTCACACTTGGGAGGGATTTCCTTTCAGCCAGCCAGCATGTACAGGAGAATGATGGCAGCAAACTATAACTTCTTTTAAATGTACATATGGCTGATGAATGTTGGAATTAAGACTGGAAAAGATCCTCACCTAACAGAACTGGCTATCACTGCCAGTCCCTAAGTCAGCTCTCTACATTTTTGCTAGCTAGTTTTTCTTGTCCTTCCTTTGCTACCCAATGGATACCTGCTAACTATCCTCTGTTTAGTCTCTATTCATCTCATTCATCTCCCTCTCCTCCCAGCGGGAGATTTCACCTGCAGACATTCTACCTGTGGTGTGACTAGTGTCTCAAATGGGGCTAAACTCTACCTAGCTATCCACTTGTTCTCCTCCATCAAGGCAATGCGGTGTCATAGCTTCAGTGTAATTCAGAAATAATTGTGGAATTTATGCTTTCTCAAACACCGAGGAAAAGTTGTCTTGTCTGTCTCTTGCTTTTGATATTCCCTCGCTGTGGGGCTGCAGAACGGAGACCATGTCAGATCCATTCTCCGGTCATTTCTTTCTCTTCTCTCAGACTCCTTGATTGTTAAAGCACAGCTGCTACGCTTGCTAATTATCTACAGATAAAATCCACTTTAACAATCAAGTCCAAACTCAAGACTCTTCCTGTGATTCTTTTCTCAAAAGACAAATCCTCATTTTGCTGCATTGCTTGAGAAGACACAAGACACTATTTGTCTTTGGAATTAGAAAGTGAGGAGAAGAGAGAGGAGAGAAGGTTTTCCTGTTTGGGCCAGGTTAGTGTTGAGGACATGCGATGCTCCAGGTGACAGCTGGCTGGCCGTGGAAATGATAAAAGAGAATGACTTACGGACTCTACGCCATCGGCCAGCATCTTCCTGGGCCATTGTGACCGACTGATGGAGGTTTCCTGTTGGATCGGAACCATGTGCTGCATGTGATAGGTTGCGGGAAGGTTATGTGCTTTTCTTGATCTGGGCCGGAACGTGAACGACGGTGTGAGCTTTTCCCGTGCTGGGACTGTTTGGGACATCTGGTCGAGCTCCCTGTGAATCTGCCTCATGAAGCGCCGATTGTGAGATCAGCCTCAATCTGCCTCTGCCACCCCCACAAGTATCCATTTCTGCTAAAATCAGGCCATTTGCGCAAGTACTCGTCCAAAATCAGCTTCAGGGAAAAAACTTCCTCCTTCCTGTCCCATTGCTTTGGAGTAATGGTAGAAAGCAAGGCAGGAAGAAATGAAATAGTGAAGGAAATAACATGTGGGTAGTTGAGGGAAGCTGAAGAGAAAGGCCAGGCAGGTGACCCATTGCCTCTCTTCCACAACATTCTCTTCAGGGATGAGATCTGTGTCCTGATCGACGACGAGGAGTCTCGGTCTCTGTCTTTCCTCGAGCCTCTGCCTTTTGTAAGGCGGTCCGCTGAGCTGGCTGCCGGGCGCTGCTTCGCGCCTCCGTTTGTCACGTGAGCTCTTCTCTCTCGCCCGATCCGCTGAACGCTGGAGTGTCTGACGCTGGCTAAGGCGTGCTGGCTACGGGAAAGCTGGACCGCTTTCCTCTCATCTAGCTAGAGGTACCACGAGAGAGGACGTGAACAAACAAACTAAATCTACTGGTACGTGTAGTTTGTGCGTGTGTGTGTGTGTGTGTGTTTGTTTCTTACGCCAGTGCCTGCACAGAAGGTTGATCGTGAGTGCAGAGCTGAGCCTGGATCAGTTTCCACCACTTTGAATCTGCGAATGACCATAACTAGCACAGAGGTGAGATGATCTCAGCCACTCATTGTCAGGTTGCCCGTCATGTTTTGTTTTGTTTAAGTCTAAAACTGTGCAAAATCTGACTCCAATTTTGTGGTGGAAGAAGTATTCAGGATCCTCATACTTTAAGCAGGTTAACTAATGCACATTGCAAAACACTCTGTTTACAAGCCACAAAGTCCTGCATTGAAAATGTTACTTACAGTATGTAAGTATCATGAGGAAATGTGCTTTAAAGTATTAGAGTAAAAGTACCTCATGCAGAAAGCATCCTCACATTAGAAACCAGTAAATCGTTCCAAACTGTTCTAGGTTTAATCTTGCTGAATCACCATTCAGCTGGACTCAGTGGGCCTGTATATTGTTGACAGTTACATTTATAATAGAAACATACTGCTACTCATAAACTCAGTGTGTTTTGTGTGCAAAACTCTTGAACTGTGTAAAGCAACTAAATCCATTGATAAAGTGTAGTGGAGTAAGAAGGCCACGATTTCAAAATGCAGCAGAGAAGTAGAAAGTGGCATGATAAAGGAATGACTCATACAGTGCAAGTACCTTGTTTAAGTGCAGTGAGTAAAATGTACTTAGTTTCACATTGTACAGGTGGACAAAATGGAAAATAAACACTAAAACTGGAAATGTAAGAATTTGAATGACCATGAGTCCATACTTCAGCATCATGTCCATGGTATTCTAGGATCTTTTTTAAAGATATATGTAGGGGATTTTTCAAAAGAAGAGTGTGTTTCATATCGACGAATACTTTAACTGACACACACACACACACACACACACACACACACACACAGGATGAAGCTCTGATCTACTCTCTCTCTCTTTCCCCATAAACACTCCCTCCTACCTGTTATTAGAGGAAGGTGACGCTGTAGATGCCCATCTCTGTTTCCCCTTCCTCTGCTTCAGCCTCGTGCCCTCTCCTCAGAGAAAGTACTGTCCACTCATTGTGGAGAGAAGGACCATGTATTAGTTTGTGTGTTCTCTCAGTGCTTTTTAATCTCGGTGTCCCTGCTGATCTGAACTGCTTTTAATACTACCACTGGGACTGGGGCACTAAAGTTGTACATTTTCCAATTTTACACATAGTGGCTTCAAGCATAAAGCTGTAACATACTTAAATGCTCTCAGTTGTTAACCTATGTAATCAAATTCAAAGCAGAACAAAAAGAACATGCAATATAAAGTCAAATGTGATTTGACCACAAGGTGTATGTATATTTGTATTATTATATGAACAAGCATCATACATCAAACATTCATAAATGCTATTAAATTTTAGCTAAAGCTGCTTCAAAAGTTTTGGATTGCATGCTATTAGATGTGAACATTTTGTAGTGACGCTTATTGAATTTCCATGATGCTTACATTGAAACAATCAAATATTCACAGGGAGCACTGAGACGCTGACTACAATTCTGGATATAAACCTCTGTTTAAATGTTTTTTTTTTTTTTTAATTTGTAAAGATTGAGTTAGAGTGTTGTTTCAGGGGCTGAAGAGGGTAAAAATGTAACAGTACTGGAACTTGACGGGCTTGAAATCGAGGGGCCGCCAGAGTACTTGCCCGGAAACTGTTCTGAGACACCACACTGTGGCTCAGGGATGGGATCTGAGAGGCAAAAGAAAAGGGTGACACTCAGTGAAAAAGATCAAATACTCAATCTGTGCCTTCAAAGAGCAGCTATTATACTACTTTTCCGGTCTTAGTTTGTCCGGGATTCAGACTCAGACTATAGAGCAGCCTGACATGATTCACGGCATAATAAACTACGCATCGTGGGAATTTCTTCCCGTCATTCAGCACTCCTGCAGCTCCTCTGAAAGCTTGGTTTAGGTTATAAGGTTATGTAAATCATTGTAGTCCTAGCCATGTTAGTATATGTTATCTCTCTCCCACTAAAATATGTTGAGCTTGCTAGGCTGGGGCTAGATACAGTCCTTTAGATACGTTACAGAATTATAAGCTAAGCC
>NW_027595940.1:0-7424 GCF_031162955.1 Sander vitreus
ATTGTTTTGAAACCAACCCTTTATTTTAAGCAGTAGTTAAATTAGTTTACTGCCTAATTATAATAGGCACATTAACAATGTTGATTGGTCAGTTTCCTTCCGTCCATGGCAGTTTATGAAAAGTGATGTGAGAGATACATTTGGCTATTTCTGCACGGAACCAGAGACAATGCACATGAAAGCAGAGTAGATAAAAAAATACAGGGCTCAGAAATTCAGCATTTCTATGTATGTAGTTTCAGGGTCTAGTGTATGTTGATAGTTCCTACAGTATTTACCTCATACATTAAAATGATAAATATAGACATAGTCATAAACCCACAGTCACCAAAATGTCCAGCTGAATGATGTGACTCCTGGTCACGGAGTCAGCAGTCTCGTTTCTTGCCATGTCTGGCAGCTTGGGGTGATTTCCAAAGCGAGTCATCCTGTCAGATTTACAGAGATGACCTCTGTTCTTGTTTGACAGCTACCTGATGCAAACTAACAGAGATAAGAAGAACTTTATCCCAGTTAAACACTATATGTGAGATAACGGTGGTCTATTTGGCCTGGTTTGAATGGTCTGTGTCACTGCAGTAAGGAGATACAGTGGTAACGTATGAACGTCACAAATAGCATCTTAGTTCATAATACCTCCTATTGTTTCCACATTCATAATTAACATAATTAACAATGTATGTGGGTTAAGTGATTACATACTTGGACTGGTCAAAGGGTTCCCCCATCAGGATGTTTTTCTTGAACAGTTCCATGGAATATCCAAGCCTGCTGGGAAAGCGTAGGCAAGACGTCCCATCAGCTGTGAGGGAACCCCGCAGGAGGTGCATCTAAGATATGAAAACAAGCAGGCGACCATAAGAAATGCTGCAGTGGTACATAGCATCAGTTAGTCAGGTTTCGAGGTAGCGCAATGTAAATAAGAAGCGTCTTTTCGTAACACATGCGTAACAGAGTGGCAGACAATGAAATGTTTGAAAATGAGACAGCCAATAAAAATGTCAAACTTGATGTGAGACTTGCAAATGTGGTAAAAGTGAATCAATGACAAAAAGACAAAAGGAGGAGCCCAACCTGTTCCAAAATGCTGGAAATCAGCGACGTCTTTCCACTCCCCACGTTCCCACTGGAGCCTGCCAAGCAGGGTTGCCCTACAGGAGATAACACACAATCAGCTCAGAGATGAAAAGTGGTGGGGACATAAGTGCTCAGGTGAAAACACATTTTTATATGTAATGCTTTTTAATTCATTTATAATTTCTGCTCATGTTCAAAAAGAATTGGCACATAGCCATGCTTCAGTGTTCTGTTTTTAAGAACATTTTTAACAAATTTGCATTTACAAAAAAGTAGTGTGACATACACCCCACCCCAGTGTAAATTACACCAAAAAGCCCACCTTAGGCAGTGTGAAGGAGATGTTTCTCAGGGTTGACAAAGCAAGTTCTTCTTCTTCTTCTTCTTCTTTTAGGTTGTGGCAGACTGGATGCCTTATGCTTGTTCTTTCTTCTCACGTATAAGATAAATAAAACTTAAATGTACTGGAAATTGCTGTACGGCAGTTTCTTGTGAAATGTGTGGTTTTTATGTTCATGTATTTTTCTTAAATGTTGTTTTGTGATATTGTATGGTCACTAGAGCCCCAGCTGACATGAGCAAGGTGCAAATCCTATTCATGTTTAGGACATCATCAAATAGCTGCTGAAAAACTACTAACTTCACAGCCACCAGACAAATCTGTACTAACGAAGTTTGGTGGTCTTTATCTTGGCCCCAAAGGTTTTTTTAATCACACATCGGAAGTGTAAGTGTTAAGAGTTCCACTTCATTTTATGAAACCATTGCAAAACGCCAAAACAATTAGTTTGGAGGTGAGAGTTCAGCAGAGGCTCTACCTCAGTTTGATCTATATGGGGATGGTCGGGTCAGCTCTGAGGCTACAGGAGCATCCACCAAACTCTGTTGTATCTGTGGAGGAAGACAAAGTCAGAGGGAAAGCCATTATAATGTGTTCAGAGCCATTTTGAGAACCCATGAATTATTTAGATCCATTTGCCCAATAGACAAACAACTTACCGCAGGATGTAGCAATTTAGAAAAAAATGTTTGTCTAAAAAATACATCATATGAATTTGTTTCTGTCTTCAGTAACTTTTGTATGCAGTATCTTTACTCATGGTCGATATTAAATATTAACATGTACAGAAATGTATAGGCAGCATTCACTATTGCTTTAAGGTCCCATGACATGGTGCTCTTTGGATGCTTTGTGCTGGGCCTCAGTGGTCCCCTGTACTGTATCTGAGAGTCTCTTTTATATAGACTTGGTCCCTGTACTGTATCTGAAGTCTGCTGCAGACCCTCAGTGGTCCCCTGTACTATCTAGAGTCTCTTTTATATAGACCTCAGTGTTCTCCCTAATACTGTATGCGAGTCTCTTTCCTGAAATTCAAACCTTGGTCCCGGAAATTACAGCCACTGAGACCAGTCCCCACAGCCAGGCTTGCCAGGATGTGCCATTTCTGTGTCTGCACAAATATGTGAGGCGGAGGGGGGCAAGGTGGAGGTGGGGGTGTGGCCTTGACCAACTGCCACTAGCTTGTTTGGCTCCATGTACCTCTCTCATGGGTGAGCCCAAATTCTCTGGTGAGCAAAAACCAGAAAGAGTAACCACTCCCACTTAGTATCATAAGGAAGATTCAGATCGGTCCCATCTGAGTTTCATTTTCTCAAAGGCAGAGCAGGATACCCAGGGCTCGGTTTACACCCTATCACCATTTCCCAGCCACTGGGGGACCACTTGGGCAGGCTGAACTCATATTAATGTTAAAAAAAAAACCTCCTTCAAGGGTAAGTATCATGGCATGGGACCCCTTTAACCTTACTTTTATTGTTTTGAAACCAACCCCTTTATTTTAAACAGTAGTTAAGTGGTTTACTGCCCTATTCTATTCAAACTTTTATTAACATGTTGATTGGTCAGACTATCGTCCATGACGATTTATGAAAAGTGATGTGAAAATTTTATTTGGCTCTTTCCCGAGACCAGTATTGCATGAAGCAGAGTGAATATTAAAAAATACAGGGCTCGAAATTCCAGCATTTCGTATGTAGTTTCGGGTCCTAGTGTGTTGATAGTTCCCACGTTGCCTCTTCATTAAAATAGTAAATATAGACATAGTCATAAGCCCACAGTGTAATGTCAGCTGAATGATGCTTGACTCTGGTCTTGAGTCAGCCAGTCGTTTCTTGCCATGTCCCAGCGGCTGGGGTGAGATTTCAACGATCATCCTGTCAGATTGCAGAAGTGACCTCTTATTTCTTGTTTGACCACCTGAGTACCAATAACAGAATAAGAAGAACTTATCCCAGTTAAACATATGTGGGAATAACGGTCTATGCTGGCCTGGTTTTGAGTGGTTCTGTGTCACTGCAGTAAGGAGATACAGTGGTAGCGCTATGAATGTCACAAATAGCATCCCCTTAGTTCACCATACCTCCTATTGTTTCCACATTCATAATTAACCTGAGTAACAATGTATGTGGGTTAGGTGATTTCATTTGCGGACTGGTCAAAGGGTTTCCATCAGGATG
This sequence comes from Sander vitreus, assembly GCF_031162955.1. Classification (NCBI taxonomy): domain Eukaryota; kingdom Metazoa; phylum Chordata; class Actinopteri; order Perciformes; family Percidae; genus Sander; species Sander vitreus. The sequence continues at coordinate 3,595 of NW_027595940.1, forward strand.
TTTTTCTTGAACAGTTCCATGGAATATCCAAGCCTGCTGGGAAAGCGTGTGGCAAACGTCCACATCAGCTGTGAGAACCTTCTGAGGGAGGTGCATCTAAGATATGAAAACAAGCAGGTCTAGCATCAGAAATGCTTTGTGTGTTTGGCATAGCATCAGTTGAGTCAGGTTTCCGAGGTAGCGTAATGTAAATAAAGAAGCGTCTACGTAACACATGCGCAACAGAGTGGCAGACAATGAAATGTTGAAAATGAGACAGCCAATAAAAATGTCAAACTTGATGTTAGACTTGCAAGTAATGTGGTAAAAGTGAATCAATGACAAAAAGACAAAAGGAGGAGCCAGCCTGTTTCCAAAATGCTGGGAAATCAGCGGCGTCTTCCACTCACGTTCCACAGACACTGCAAAGCAGGTTGCCCTACAGGAGCTAGCACACAATCAACTCAGAGATGAAAAGTGGTGGACACTAGGGTGCTCAGGTGAAAACCACATTTTTATATGTATGCTCACTAATTCATTTCTCATTCTGCTCATGTTCAAAAGAGCGGCACATAGCCATGCTTCGGTGTTCTATTTTTAAGAACATTTTGCTTTCAAATTTGCATTTACAAAAGTAGTGTGGACATGCGCCACCCCAGTGTAGAAATTGGCACCAAAAAGCCCACCTGGGCAGTGGCCAGAGGAGATGTTTCTCAGGGCTGACAAGGTTTCAGTCTTCCCATTCTGGGACAACTCTCCGCTTTGTGTCCCTTCACCCCATTGGCTGAGCTGAGTGGGACTCTGGCTGGCTCCAGCAGGAAAATGTAGCATTTTTCCAGCTCACCATATGGCTAGTCACTGTGCTCTCTCTGGATCAGGTGAGCTCTCTGGATTCTGGATCACCAATATTTTCTGAGACAGCCACACATTGCATTCAAAAGCTTTAAGGTATTTAAAAGGGACAATGTTAACTGTAAATGAGAGCCGCAACAGTGATAAATACAATGAGATGACTGGTCAGAGTGAATTTATTATCACACACACACACACGCACACACACACACACACACACAAAATGGAATTACAATAACGCACGAGAAACAGTTGGTAGTCACTTTTGAAGGCAGAGTGTAGGCTAAGACAATGACCACAGAAGCGTGAAAGCCAGAGCTTGGACTCCTGTCATTTTTATCTGTGCCGTGTTAATAAGTAATGGTTCCATAATGGGTCTCTCCTAATTGAAATAACTATTATGAAGAAGATCAGAGCAGTAATAGGCCACCCACTTACCCAAAGTAAAGCGTTAAACATGCTATATAAATAAATTGACATAGTACCGACAACCGCTACCATGCAGCTGCTGGGCGGGACACAAAGTGAGAAGTTGCCTCAGTCTTTGTTGGTGATACAGCAGCATCAAAGCCAAGGACTTCACAATGGTGGGCAGTAGAGGAGCTGGGGCTGACCTCATAGCATTGAGAGATGGCGATGGTGGTAAAGGCCTGGCAATAACAAAAATAATGCTTTCAAACGCTATACAACACTGATGTGCTGGTTTGGCGCATTTGTTTTGCAAGGGGTGATAGAATGCAAAACCAGTTGACCTTTGGTCATGCGCTGGAATAACAACACTTTGGAGGGTAAAAGGGACCTTACCTTAGAACCTCAAAGTCCCAGTTGACATCCCTTTCCTCTGCTGGAAATCTCACAATTTGAAACTGCTGCTGAAAAAGCGGGCAAAATCCCCAACGAAGCTCATAGCTGGCGTCCAGCCTCGGTGGCCGCGCCTTATTTTGGCTCATGGTCTCTACCTCTGTCACGCCCAAAATTTTGCCAGCTACACACTCACTGTTCTGAGACCAGCTGGTGTTCTAAACGTAGCTCAGTGCAGATCTGACACACTAATTGGCTGCGAGCTGAGCATTGCCACGGGAATTACAAAGAAGAAAGTTTGGAAGTTTTTCAGAGAATGACGAGAAAATGAACCACGGTGCGTAAATGCAGTGTTCCAGGCTGTACAGGGAATGCTGGACACTTTTCACATTTCATCGCGCTGCCAGTGGTGGAGCTCCAGGTAAGCGGTAGCCGTGGTTGTTTCAGTTACCCCAGAAAGAGATGAGTGTGCGTTGGGTACAGAGAACCATGAGCCGCCCGGTGGTGGAGCCAAGCCAGGTCAGCGTGAGTTGGTGGTCTGAGTTACCGAGGTAACTGTGAGTGTGGCAGGCATGTTCCACGATCCTACTGGTTAACCAGTAGTGGAGTGGCGAGTGAGGAGAGTCGGGACTTTCCCAGTGTCCGATAGTGTTTCGAGGTCGCGAGGGCCGGTCAAACTGGCGCAGCCTCTGCTCAGCGATGCGGCGGGCCGCAGTAGCCGAGCCTTTCATTAGAGACACGCTGTCTGCAACGCCACCTCCAAAATGGGCGGCCTGCCGCGGGCTTCCCAGCCGCTAGCAGCAGCCGCAGGACAGCCCACCGCGAGTTTGGAAGTCAAAGAAACGGGCGGTGTGTGTGTGTGTGTGTGTGTGTGTGTGTGTGTGTGTGTGTGTGTGTCTGTGTGTCTTTGAAAGTCGCCGTGCAATGTTACAGTCTAATGATGGAAAGCCAAAAGGGAAACATGGCGTTGAGAAAGTGAGACTCAAAAAGGAGAGAAAAAGGGATGGTGTTGCTGGGCTGTGTGTTGTTCATCCCCCAGCGTGTCACAGTGCTCTGGAGCTTTGCTTGTTGTAAAACCAACCAATCGGCGGGGAGCTCATCTAAATATTCATGAGCATACCATCATGAGTGAGAAAAACCTCTCCTTTCAATCAAGGGCATTTCAGCAGGGTTGCATTTGGGGCCTTAGAACAGCACCCGGGCCATTTTCCAGCCGCAACTAATGTTTACATACCCTATTAGGAGACCTTAAGGAACAGTGTGGAAAGCACTCACTATATGATCATTCCTATCACACTTTAAATGGATCACCAATGCTCTAGTGGCCAGCACTTGTCTGTAGCCTGTTCCGACTTGGTCATCCTTGAATCAGTGGCGACAAAACTGAAAGATTATCATCTTAACTCAGTGATTTTATGCCCTCAGACCACGCTGAGGTTGTTTTACAGTATGTGCTGTACTGCTGTGGCACTCACATCAGACGTGTCAAGCTTTAAAGCACAACATGGTGTGTACAATGAAGGTGGGAATACAGGCAAGACAATGCTGGTGATGCTGTTGTGCTGGCACCCTGGACGTAACTGGTCCCTCTGCAGTTCCCTTCTTCTCATTTTTCCTTAAGCCTGTAAAGAGGCAACATATCACTTACATATATATTTGGTAAATATGTTTTGTTGCAAATTATCCTGATCTTCCAGTGCAACACATTTCAGCCCACTGGCTGTCCACTGAGCACCTTCATTGTAGCAGCTGGGGATATGTTATTTGCCCAAAAGTATTAGGGATTGTATTTAGAATAAGAATTTAGAACAGAATTTAAATTATATATAATTTCACTTAAAAACATTTAAATGTGTAAACACGGCTGTGTGGAGTCCATTCCAAATGATCAGATTTAAAACAAACTGCGTGCACTGCACATACGTTGCAATTTTATATCAACTGCACAATGTTGCACGTCACATGGACAAGCCCCATATCACTGCACAGCTGCAAAGCTAGCAATTGACCGTACATGGTCAAAACCCAAATACCTTATGATTATGAAAATCAGCCTATAGGTGCTTGTGATGAAAATGTATGTCTATATGGGCATATTGGCGCATGCATGCATTGATGCATGAGTTGCCCCTATGTTTGTTGTGTGAGGAATATTTTCCTTACACTCTTATTCATCACTGGTAACCTGTACTAAAGTT
>NW_027595941.1:0-7243 GCF_031162955.1 Sander vitreus
TCCTGCCTTCAGTCTCCGGGTCAGCTGGTCAACATCTGCACGGCTTTCTACGTCACTAGCTGAGACGAGGGGAGGCGGGCCAAGATGGCGACCGTGGTGGTTGACATGTGCTAAGCTCTGCAACACTAACTGAGTACTTATGTTCTATAATAAGGCCAGTTATTACGAAACTTGATGAACTATCAGATTTTGAGAGACGCACCGACAAGTAAGGGTTAACTACCAATATAAGAACTTTGACGACCAGAAATAACCTTCTTGACGACACGCGCAAAGACCGATCAGGTACCTAGCATACGAAGCTAACAACACGGGGCTCGTGGATCACAATGGCAAAGAGAGACGCAAAAAAAGGCATAAAGGCAGGACTGATAATGGATGTGGGACCCAGAAGACACCTTTTTAGGTTTGTGTTCGCCTCTTCCAGACTCTCCAATTAATAGTCCAAACCCAAAGAAAGTATGTGCCAACAAGAACGAGGTCTCTAACGCCGACATTCTCAACGCCATTGTTGAGCTGAAGGAGCGCTTCTCCGTCTTTGAACAACGGATAAATAAAAACTCTGCAGACACCACTATGGTAAAAGAAGAGATGAAAGGCCTTGTTTTTCAAGCAAAGGAGACGGAAGACAAGGTGAAAAGGCTAGATAAGAGCATTGAAGAACTCAAAGAGAAAACTGAAGAAAGCGAGAGCTACAGCAGAAGATGGAATTTGCGCCTCATCAATCTTCCTGAAAAAGTGAACGAAGATGTAAGAGAGGAAGTCATGAAGAAAATGGGTCAGATTGCACCTGATGATGAAAGCAAGCTCGGATTCTTGGTCGATACAGTACACAGAGTTGGACGCCCCAGAGACGATAAGTCACCACGTCCGATTATTATCCAGTTCAACATGCGTACCTTCAGGTACAACATTTGGAAGGACTCGCGCAATGCTGAATTTATGAAGAATCTGAATCTCCGTATAGCTGAGGACCTGACACGCTCCGAGAGAGAATGCAGAAACAAGCTGTGGCCCCTGGTCGAGCAGGCTCAGAAGGACGGAAAGAAGACCAGATGGCGAGGACCGGTCGTCTTTATCGATGGGGTGAAAGTTGTTGCATAAAATCTTCACTCAGTATTGTCGTCTAGGTTTGACAACCAGGCAAGTAAATGTTTGACAAGTGGACAATTAAGTAGGCTGATGTTAATAAGGCCTTACGACAGTTCAACATCTGGTTTTTTGGTACTCCCAGTGTTCAGGGTATTTCTAATCACTACCAAAGGTTAAGGGTTCCTATTAGCTCTTATCTTCTGTTTATCTTATTTGTAGGCATCAAACCTGTGTTTATTTATTTTATTTTTATATCATTTACTGGTTGTATGGCAAATACTTCTTTCATTAACCTTAAAGGGATTTCTCTCAATGTCAAAGGCATATGAAACATATCTTAAAGGAAGGCTATTTTTCTATTCTGTAGACGCCTAATGTAGATTTAATTGTTTTTACAAGAGACTCACTCATGTGATGATGATGGGAAATTCTGGAGAAGTCAATGGAGGGGGGTCGGATTTACTTAAGTCATGCTTCTAATCATTCAGCAGGAGCAGCTATTTTGTTCAATACATTTAAAGGAGATGTGTTAGAATCCCACCTTTCTAAAGAGGGTAGATGGATTATTTTGGTTCTTAGAGTGAATAATGTAATTCTGGTGTTAAACAATATATATGGACATAATAACAATGTTTTGGCAAAAAACATGTTTACCCAACTAGCAGAAGACTAATAATGAGACTAAAATACTCATTTAATTATTGGTGGTGACCTAAATGAATCAGCAGATGACCAAATGGATAGATTACCAGCAAGAATTTCCCCTAACTCAACATTTAAACCTATATCACATTTGTGTGAACAACTAAATGTTATTGATGTTTGGCGTTATTTGCATCCTTATCAAAAAGAATATACATGGAGTAATGTTAGTGGCTCTCTACAATCTGGAACTGATCTATGGTTATTATCCTCCTCTACTTTACATTTTGGTTTCTGAAACATTACATAGCTGCGCCCCTTTTTCAGATCACAAATTGATAGTCGTCACTTTTGCTAATCCACAAGAACAAACCAGGAAATCTCGTGGTTTCTGGGACATTGAACTGTAATCTATTGAATGATGAAGCCTTTTGGAAATCAGTGGAAGCTACTGCATGTGACATTTTTCAACTGTAATGAACTTAGTAATGTTCAAAAATGGGAGTTTTTTTTCATTTAAAATCAGAGAAATGGCTATTAAATATAGTAAGGAAATGAAAAAACGAAACACTATCAGAGAACTTGAAACTATGGCAGAACTGAACTCCTTAATAAATAAAGGAACTCTTACTGAAGAGGAAGAATTAAACATGACAAGTCTGAAGGAAGAGGTTGACCAATTGTATATTAATATGACCAAAGGAGCCTTTATACGCTCTAGAGCAACATGGTTAGAGGAAGGTGAGCGGAATACATAGCAAATGATACCTCTCAAGCTTTCTATTCTGATCTCTATAGTTCCCACTATAACCAAACGGAGGATGAGAAATTTATCAGCAAAATTAAAGAACTGATCCCACTAAATTACAAATGAATTTAAATCAGATTGTGATAAACCGATCTCAAAACTTGAAATTCATGAAGCGGTAAATAAAATGAAAAAAGGAGAATCTCCAGGTATGGATGGTCTTCCTGTTGAATGTTATAGGCGTTTTTGGACAAATTGAAGCAAGGTGTAATAACATTGCTTCCCAAACCAGATAAAGATCATTTTCTGTTAGAAAACTGGAGACCTATAACGCTGCTAAAATGTAGATTATAAAATACTTTCTCTAATTGTTGCCAGACGTTTAAAAAAGGCTTAAGTCAAATCATAAATGAAACTCAAACTGGCTTTATGGCTAATCGGCATATAAGCTGCAACATGAGACTTATTCTTGATCTAATAGATTATTCTGAATATGTGAATCTGACGCTGTGATATTATCGTTGGATTTTATAAAGCATTTGACACAGTAGAGCATCAGTTCTTATTTAGGTCACTTCAAACTTTTGGTTTTGGGGAAAATGTTATCTCCGGTGTTAAATGCTTCATAAAAACATCAGTAGCTGTGTCTTGCTATATCCAAATACTCCCCCAAAGCTTCTCTGTTTATAGATCCGTCCGCCAAGGTTGCCCTTGTTCTCCAGTTTTATTTCTCATTGTTGTTGAAATGCTTTCAATACATATTTTCCACTGTAATGATTTACAAGGATTAAGGATTTTGGAAAGAGAGATCAACATTTCTCAACTAGCAGATGACACAGTTCTTTTTTTAAAGGATAAACAACTAATTGAAAACTCAATCAAAGAAATACATTCCTTCTCTCTGGCATCAGGTTTAAGACTTAATGTTTCCAAGTGTGAAAGTCTGTGTCTGTATAACACTGATGAAACTCTTATGTGTGATATACCAGTGAAAACTAGTATTAAATACCTTGGAATTCATATCTCTAAAGATCTAAAGGAAGAAGGAAGAAAAGCCCAAAATACAAAAAACTAAAAATATATTCAATATGTGGCTTCAGAGAGATCTGTCCATGTTAGGTAGAGTTCTCCTGAGTAAAGCGGACGGCATCTCTAGATTTATTTACCCTACTCAATCTCTATTTATCCATCAATCCCTCTGTAAACAAATAAGTAATATTTTAACTCATTTTATTTGGAAAAATAAATGCCATCGTTTAAAAAAGGAGATTTTAGCAGCCCCGAGAAATGCAGGTGGCATGGAAATAATAGACTTCATGGATGTGAACAATACCTTTAGAATGAAATGGATAAAGTAATGTTTCAAAGCTCCTGAATCCCTTTGGTACTTCGTTCCACGGTCCATTTTTGGAGAAATGGGAGGCCTTCAATTTGTATTACAATGCAGTTATAATGAAAATAAATTACCGCAAAGTTATCTAAATTTCATCAGCATGCTCTTAACGCTGCAAAATGATGCTTTATACATAATGTTTCTCCACACAGAACTATTATATGGAACAATGAGCTTATAACCAGAAAAAATAAGTCTTTATATCTACAACACTGGGTTGATAGGAATATAATCTTTCTTGCAGACGTACAAAATGATGCAGCTCAACTTCTTAGTTATGTGGAATTTCTCAGATCTAAAGTCTTTCCTATCACCCACAAAGAATACCAAATGGTAATAAATGCTATACCTAACTAATGAAATGTCTCTTCTGTGAGACAGGAATTGCAAGAATTGGATCCGACCTTCTTTGTTAATGGAATCAATATTAAAAGTAATAAATGTACAAATAAACATATAAGGAATGACTTCTACAATAAAAGGAAAATGTGTTTGGGACTCTTTATATTCTAACATTCACTGGGAATCAACGTGGCTTCTACCGTACACATTTGTTATCCCTAATAAACTGAAAGAAGTACATTTTAAAATACTGCACAGTATTTATCCTACTAACAAATTAGTTTCAGGATTTGCGGCTGTGGATAATAAATGTGAATTTTGTAAGATTGAAGAAGAAACTATTATACATCTATTCTGGGAGTGTCGGTATTCAGTGGAGTTCTGGAAAAACATTGAAAATTATTTAAATATTCAAAAGAAACATGAAATTAAACTGGAAGCCAAATATGTTATTCTTAATTACAAAAAACAAAAACAAAACAATACATAGAATTATTATTATTAATCCTACTAGGGAAATTTCATATCCATAAAGCGAGATTTTCTAAATGTCGACAGCTTTTACTCACTTCAGAACTGAATTTCTGAACTTTTTTGAGTCAATCCAAACTATTAATAATAAGAAAACTATTTATTTAGCTGATGTACTGCAAGAGTTTTTCAAGGAAATGTGATTATATAGCCTTCATTCCATTTCATATTGCCTTTGTATTATATATATATATATATATATATATATATATATATATATATATATATATATATTTTTATTTTTTATTTTTTATTTTTTATTTTTTATTTTTTTAATATTATTTGTATATATTTTTGTATTTTATTAATTAAGGTTGTAATGTTCCCTGGTTGGAAATGATTATTTCTGTGTGTATGATGCCGAATTGTTCAATTCTATAATACATGTTTATAAGTTTTGCAAATAAATAATAATAAATAAATTTAAAAAAGAGATGAGAAGCTTTGCCCAGAGTGTTCACCTCTTCCTCCGGTGAAAATGTTGTTGCAAACGTAGCCGCCGCCGCGTGTCTGTGTCGCTGTGTCTGGCAGGTGCTTGTGTGGGCGGTGCCGTCCCATGGAAACTGTGGTGGAGAGCTTGTGCTGTAGGGAAGTGAGTGCGTTTTGGTCGCTGGTCGAGGAGCTCACCCCGCGACCAGCAGATGTGACGTGCAGGGGCGGAGCTAGACCCTCAGTACAGTGGGGGCGGAGCTTCATCATGGGGCCCTCTGCTGCCAAGTCATTTTAAAATTAAAACTAAAATTAAAATATCTGATGAATGCATATGTTATAATGTGCCACTTGTTGAGCCAAGTAAGCCTAAAGACAGTGAATCTGAAAGATATGACATTTCTTCATGAATGATTTTCTGGCCTTTGATGTGATGTATTGATCCTCTAATGGATCAGTGTGAAGAATGTGGATGTAATGGAGATGTGAGAGTGTAATCTGTTCCTCTGAGATGAAGTGAAGGACTAAATGGTTGAATCAAGCTGCAGCAGTGCTGCTGTGTGCTGTCATGGTGTTTGATCCAGAGAGAGCAGACAGACTCCAGGGTGCTAACAACGTTGTAGACATTGTCAGTATGTTCTACAAAGATATGAATAGATCGGTTATAATTCTAAAATATTTCTAATCAATAGAGGGTCAGGCAGGGGTGCCCTTTCTCCCCCTTCTTATTTATTTCAGTCACCGAATTATTGTCGCTTAAAATTATATCTGACAGTGCCCGGTTGGCTCAGTCGGTAGAGCAGGTGCACATATATAGAGGTCGCGGGTTCGTCTCCGCCCTGCGACCCCTTTGCTGGATGTCATTCCCCCCTCTCTCCCTTCCATGTCTTCATCTGTCCTGTGTAAATAAAGGCCTAAAATGCCCGAAAAAAAGTATCTTAAAAAAAATGTACATCTGACAAAACTTTTGAAGGAATCTCAATATTTCGTAAGAAGTTAAAAAATGTCCCCAATTTGCAGATGACACTGAAATGTTGTGTAGACCACCGGCCCTCGAGGGGCGGGGAGTCTGACCTTCTCAAGCGCCACCTTTCCCTTTTCTTGTTTGGCTTTCCATCATTAGACTCACACACTGTCTCTTAACGTTAGCGATAGACTTCCAAATGTGACGAGGACAAAAAGAGGTGTTGGATGGCCTTACGTCATAGCCCGACCGTACGGGTTGAGCAGAGGCTGCTCAGTTTGACGAGCGGCAGCACACCAGGCCGCCGGATGGTGTTGCTAACAACTTGCAATGTATAACTATTATCAGACCGGCCCTCGAAACACTACCAGCCCACCGGGAAAAGTCCTGACTCTCCCGATTGCCACTCCGCTACTGAGGACAAGAACCAGTTATGTGACTCTATTAACTTGATAGACCAATTTCCCAAGGCTTCAGGTTTAAGATTGAATATGTCCAAATGTGAAATCTTATCTCTGCATAGTTGTGATGATTGTGTAATTGGATATATCCCAGTTAAGGATTCCGTTAAGTATCTGGGCATATTTATAACTAGAAATCTTATTGCTAGACAACATCTACATTTTTCAAGTAGAGTAAAAAAAGACTAAACTATTTTTAACATCTGGCTTCAAAGGGATACATATTTTCTCCCACACCACTTCTCTCTCTTTTACAGCAACCGCTGTCTTGCTTTTAACAACATGCATGTTCAGACTACGCTGTTTGTGCGCATGAATATTTCCGCCGACCCGTTTATTTGTGGTTGTTGCCATGGTGAATCGTAGTATCATGGCTCCATTCATACTGCCTTTTATTGTGGTGGTGCACGCTTGAACCTACTCAGAGTTGATTGAACCAACTCGTATCAGCTGTTCTGGAACCGAAAACTCTGAGTTTCCATCTCAGGGTAAATCAACATAAAGACATCAGGGTCAGACTCAGAGCTAGCTAGCTAGCTAGCGAGCAAGTTGAGCATCAAGCTAGGTGACGTAAATTGCGTGAGACGAGAGATTCACTGAGCGGTTTCACACTAAACTAAGTGGTCATATGACAAAACCTA
>NW_027595942.1:0-7244 GCF_031162955.1 Sander vitreus
CATCTGATCTGAGGCCATATGTTTTGGACACTCGGGTGAAGAGAGGGGCGGAGTTGTCAACCGATCACCATCTGGTGGTGAGTTGGGTCAGGGGTGGGGGAAGACTCTGACAGACCTGGTAAGCCCAAACGGGTAGTGCGGGTAAATTGGGAACGTCTGAGGAGGCCCCTGTCCGACAGACTTTCAACTCACACCTCCCGGGCGGAGCTTTTCGTGCATCCCTGTGGAGGCTGGGGGGCATTGAACCCTGAGTGGACAATGTTCAAAGTTTCCATTGCTGAAGCTGCGGTGAGGAGCTGTGGTCTTAGGGTCTTAGGTGCCTCAAGGGGCGGTAACCCACGAACACCGTGGTGGACACCGGTGGTCAGGGAAGCCGTCCCGATTGAAGAAGGAGTCTTTCCGGGATATGTTATCCCAGACGACTCCGGAGGCAGTTGCAAGGTACCGAAGGGCTCGAAGGGCTGCAGCCTCTGCCGTGAAAGAGGCAAAGCAGCGTGTGTGGGAGAAGTTCGAGAAGACATGGAGAAGGACTTTCGGTCGGCACCAAGGTACTTCTGAAAACCGCTCGCCACCTCAGGAGGGGGGAAGCGGGGAACCATCCAAGCTGTGTACAGTAAGGATGGGACGCTGTTGACCTCAACTGAGGAGGTAATAGGGCGGTGGAAGGAGCACTTTGAGGAACTCCTAAATCCGACTAATACGCCCTCTATGGTAGAGGCAGAGCTGGAGGATGAGGGGGGGGATTGGCATCAATTTCCTGGTGGAGGTTGCTGAGGTAGTTAAACAACTCCACAGTGGCAAAGCCCCAGGAATTGATGAGATCCGTCCCAGAAATGCTTAAAGCTCTGGGTGTGGAGGGGTTGTCTTGCTGACACGCCTTCAACATTGCGTGGAAGTCTGGGACGGTGCCTAAGGAGTGGCAGACCGGGTGGTGGTTCCCTTTTAAAAAAGGGGGGACCAGAGGGTGTGTGCCAATTACAGGGGTATCACACTTCTCAGCCTCCCGGTAAAGTCTACTCCAAGGTGCTGGAAAGGAGGGTTCGGTCGATAGTCGAATCTCAGGTTGAAGAGGAACAATGCGGATTCCGTCCCTGGTCGTGGGAACAACGGACCAGATCTTTACTCCCGCAAGGATCCTGGAGGGAGCCTGGGAGTATGCCCAACCAGTCTACATGTGTTTTGTGGATCTGGAGAAGGCGTATGACCGGGTGCCCCGGGAGATACTGTGGGAGGTGCTGCGGGAGTACAGGGTGAGGGGGTCCCTTCTCAGGGCCATCCACCTCTGTACGACCAAAGCGAGAGCTGTGTCCGGGTTCTCGGCAGTAAGTCGGACTCAAGCTTTCAGGTGAGAGTTGGCCTCCGCCAGGGCTGCGCTTTGTCACCAATCCTGTTTGTAGTATTTATGGACAGGATATCGAGGCGTAGTCGGGGTGGAGAGGGGCTGCAGTTCGGTGGGCTGGGGATCTCATCGCTGCTTTTTTGCAGATGATGTGGTCCTGATGGCATCATCGGCCTGTGACCTTCAGCACTCACTGGATCGGTTCGCAGCCGAGTGTGAAGCGGCTGGGATGAGGATCAGCACCTCTAAATCGGAGGCCATGGTTCTCAGCAGGAAACCGATGGAGTGCCTTCTCCAGGTAGGGAATGAGTCCTTACCCCAAGTGAAGGAGTTCAAGTACCTTGGGGGTCTTGTTCGCGAGTGAGGGGACAATGGAGCCGGGAGATTGGTCGGAGAATCGGCACAGCAGGTGCGGTATTACATTCAATTTATCGCACCGTTAGACGAAAAAGAGAGCTGAGCCAGAAGGCAAAGCTCTCAATCTACCGGTCAGTTTTTGTTCCTACCTCACCTATGGTCATGAAGGCTAGGGTCATGACCGAAAGAACAAGATCCAGGGTACAAGCGGCCGAAATGGGTTTCCTCAGGAGGGTAGCTGGCGTCTCCCTTAGAGATAGGGTGAGAAGCTCAGTTATCCGTGAGGAGCTCGGAGTAGAGCCGCTGCTCCTTTGCGTCGAAAGGAGCCAGTTGAGGTGGTTCGGGCATCTGGTAAGGATGCCCCCTGGGCGCCTCCCTAGGGAGGTGTTCCAGGCACGTCCCAGCTGGGAGGAGGCCTCGGGGGAGACCCAGGACTAGGTGGAGGGATTATATCTCTAACCTGGCCTGGGAACGCCTCGGGATCCCCCAGTCGGAGCTGGTTAATGTGGCCCGGGAAAGGGAAGTTTGGGGTCCCCTGATGGAGCTGCTACCCCCGCGACCCGACCCCGGATAAGCGGATGAAGATGGATTGATGGATGGAAGAATACATATAGCAACAGGCTAAATGAATGAATAAATATGGAACAAAACAAATGAAAGAATGCTTAAAAATACAGCAGTGTTAATTACAGTACCGAAAAAAAGAGAGCAAAAAAAGCAATTCAACTTGTTGGTTCGATGATGAATGTAGTTGAACTACCAGAGAGCTACTGCAAAATGTATAGGTGCACTACTAGTGTGATTACATGTAGTTGAGTACTCCTCAACCCCCAAACTGCGTCTTCAACAGTTTTGAGAACCTCTGGGGTTCATCGCCTTTAAATAGCTTGTTTTCACTTGGTACACTCGCTTACGGCCATACCACCCCTGAACACGCCCGATCTCGTCCGATCTCGGAAGCTAAGCAGGGTCGGGCCGGGTCAGTACTTGGATGGGAGACCGCCTGGGAATACCCGGTGCTGTAAGCTTTTCTTTTCCGTCAGCAGAGGGCGCTAGTAATGGTCAAATGAAGCAAAGCAAAACACTGTCTTCATTTTTCTGAGCTCACTAGATGCCACTTTCTGTTCAACAAAGGGTTGAAAACACACTGAATTGCCATTCCTTTAACCCTTTTCTTTGAACAGAGATTGCCATCTAGTGAGCTTAGAAAATAAAGACAGTGGTTTGCAAAGCTTCATTTCACCATCGCCAGAGGGCGCTACTCCTCCTTTGCTGGAGACAGAGCTGACAAGGAAACTGTACGGAGGATGCAACTTTTTTTTTGGAAGCAACATCTTTAATTAAAACTAAAATAAACAACCTCACAGTGTTCAACAATTCAAGTAGGAGTTCATGCACTTTGACCATGAATTCTTTGTTCTTGTTCTTCAAGATTGTGCCGATCTGGATAGTTTTGAAATCAAAGATATCTACATTTTGGATCATGCAAATTTACGGAAGATCTACAAGTCACTCAAGTCTGAGTAAAGGTAAAGTTCAAAAGAATTGAGAAATAATTACAGTAATGAAAAAAATAAACATGGAAATACATACATGTAAGAATACATATAGCAACAGGCTAAATGAATGAATAAATATGGAACAAAACAAATGAAAGAATGCTTAAAAATACAGCAGTGTTAATTACAGTACCGAAAAAAAAGAGCAAAAAAAGCAATTCAACTTGTTGGTTCGAAGATGAATGTAGTTGAACTACCAGAGAGCTACTGCAAAATGTATAGGTGCACTACTAGTGTGATTACATGTAGTTGAGTACTCCTCAACCCCAAACTGCGTCTTCAACAGTTTTGAGAACCTCTGGGGTTCATCGTCTTTAAATAGCTTGTTTTCACTTGGTACACTCGCTTACGGCCATACCACCCCTGAACACGCCCGATCTCGTCCGATCTCGGAAGCTAAGCAGGGTCGGGCCGGGTCAGTACTTGGATGGGGAGACCGCCTGGGAATACCCGGTGCTGTGCTTTTTCTTTCCGTCAGCAGAGGGCGCTAGTAATGGTCAAATGAAGCTAGCAAAACACTGTCTTCATTTTTCTGAGCTCACTAGATGCCACTTTCTGTTCAACAAAGGGTTGAAAACACACTGAATTGCCATTCCTTTAACCCTTTTTCTTTGAACAGAGATTGCCATCTAGTGAGCTTAGAAAATAAAGACAGTGGTTTGCAAAGCTTCATTTCACCATCGCCAGAGGGCGCTACTCCTCCTTTGCTGGAGACAGAGCTGACAAGGAAACTGTACGGAGGATGCAACTTTTTTTTTGGAAGCAACATCTTTAATTAAAACTAAAATAAACAACCTCACAGTGTTCAACAATTCAAGTAGGAGTTCATGCACTTTGACCATGAATTCTTTGTTCTTGTTCTTCAAGATTGTGCCGATCTGGATAGTTTTGAAATCAAAGATATCTACATTTTGGATCATGCAAATTTACGGAAGATCTACAAGTCACTCAAGTCTGAGTAAAGGTAAAGTTCAAAAGAATTGAGAAATAATTACAGTAATGAAAAAATAAACATGGAAATACATACATGTAAGAATACATATAGCAACAGGCTAAATGAATGAATAAATATGGAACAAAACAAATGAAAGAATGCTTAAAAATACAGCAGTGTTAATTACAGTACCGAAAAAAGAGAGCAAAAAAGCAATTCAACTTGTTGGTTCGAAGATGAATGTAGTTGAACTACCAGAGAGCTACTGCAAAATGTATAGGTGCACTACTAGTGTGATTACATGTAGTTGAGTACTCCTCAACCCCAAACTGCGTCTTCAACAGTTTTGAGAACCTCTGGGGTTCATCGTCTTTAAATAGCTTGTTTTCACTTGGTACACTCGCTACGGCCATACCACCCTGAACACGCCCCGATCTCGTCCGATCTCGGAAGCTAAGCAGGGTCGGGCCGGGTCAGTACTTGGATGGGAGACCGCCTGGGAATACCCGGTGCTGTAAGCTTTTTCTTTCCGTCAGCAGAGGGCGCTAGTAATGGTCAAATGAAGCTAAAGCAAAACACTGTCTTCATTTTCTGAGCTCACTAGATGCCACTTTCTGTTCAACAAAGGGTTGAAAACACACTGAATTGCCATTCCTTTAACCCTTTTCTTTGAACAGAGATTGCCATCTAGTGAGCTTAGAAAATAAAGACAGTGGTTTGCAAAGCTTCATTTCAATTATCGCCAGAGGGCGCTACTCCTCCTTTGCTGGAGACAGAGCTGACAAGGAAACTGTACGGAGGATGCAACTTTTTTTTTGGAAGCAACATCTTTAATTAAAACTAAAATAAACAACCTCACAGTGTTCAACAATTCAAGTAGGAGTTCATGCACTTTGACCATGAATTCTTTGTTCTTGTTCTTCAAGATTGTGCCGATCTGGATAGTTTTGAAATCAAAGATATCTACATTTTGGATCATGCAAATTTACGGAAGATCTACAAGTCACTCAAGTCTGAGTAAAGGTAAAGTTCAAAAGAATTGAGAAATAATTACAGTAATGAAAAAATAAACATGGAAATACATACATGTAAGAATACATATAGCAACAGGCTAAATGAATGAATAAATATGGAACAAAACAAATGAAAGAATGCTTAAAAATACAGCAGTGTTAATTACAGTACCGAAAAAAAAGAGCAAAAAAAGCAATTCAACTTGTTGGTTCGAAGATGAATGTAGTTGAACTACCAGAGAGCTACTGCAAAATGTATAGGTGCACTACTAGTGTGATTACATGTAGTTGAGTACTCTCAACCCCAAACTGCGTCTTCAACAGTTTTGAGAACCTCTGGGGTTCATCGCCTTTAAATAGCTTGTTTTCACTTGGTACACTCGCTTACGGCCATACCACTCCTGAACACGCCCGATCTCGTCCGATCTCGGAAGCTAAGCAGGGTCGGGCCGGGTCAGTACTTGGATGGGAGACCGCCTGGGAATACCCGGTGCTGTGCTTTTTCTTTCCGTCAGCAGAGGGCGCTAGTAATGGTCAAATGAAGCAAAGCAAAACACTGTCTTCATTTTTCTGAGCTCACTAGATGCCACTTTCTGTTCAACAAAGGGTTGAAAACACACTGAATTGCCATTCCTTTAACCCTTTTCTTTGAACAGAGATTGCCATCTAGTGAGCTTAGAAAATAAAGACAGTGGTTTGCAAAGCTTCATTTCACCATCGCCAGAGGGCGCTACTCCTCCTTTGCTGGAGACAGAGCTGACAAGGAAACTGTACGGAGGATGCAACTTTTTTTTGGAAGCAACATCTTTAATTAAAACTAAAATAAACAACCTCACAGTGTTCAACAATTCAAGTAGGAGTTCATGCACTTTGACCATGAATTCTTTGTTCTTGTTCTTCAAGATTGTGCCGATCTGATAGTTTTGAAATCAAAGATATCTACATTTTTGGATCATGCAAATTTACGGAAGATCGACAAGTCACTCAAGTCTGAGTAAAGGTAAAGTTCAAAAGAATTGAGAAATAATTACAGTAATGAAAAAAATAAACATGGAAATACATACATGTAAGAATACATATAGCAACAGGCTAAATGAATGAATAAATATGGAACAAAACAAATGAAAGAATGCTTAAAAATACAGCAGTGTTAATTACAGTACCGAAAAAAAGAGAGCAAAAAAAGCAATTCAACTTGTTGGTTCGAAGATGAATGTAGTTGAACTACCAGAGAGCTACTGCAAAATGTATAGGTGCACTACTAGTGTGATTACATGTAGTTGAGTACTCTCAACCCCAAACTGCGTCTTCAACAGTTTTGAGAACCTCTGGGGTTCATCGCCTTTAAATAGCTTGTTTTCACTTGGTACACTCGCTTACGGCCATACCACCCTGAACACGCCCGATCTCGTCCGATCTCGGAAGCTAAGCAGGGTCGGGCCGGGTCAGTACTTGGATGGGAGACCGCCTGGGAATACCCGGTGCTGTAAGCTTTTTCTTTTCCGTCAGCAGAGGGCGCTAGTAATGGTCAAATGAAGCAAAGCAAAACACTGTCTTCATTTTCTGAGCTCACTAGATGCCACTTTCTGTTCAACAAAGGGTTGAAAACACACTGAATTGCCATTCCTTTAACCCTTTTCTTTGAACAGAGATTGCCATCTAGTGAGCTTAGAAAATAAAGACAGTGGTTTGCAAAGCTTCATTTCACCATCGCCAGAGGGCGTACTCCTCCTTTGCTGGAGACAGAGCTGACAAGGAAACTGTACGGAGGATGCAACTGGAAGCAACATCTTTAATTAAAACTAAAATAAACAACCTCACAGTGTTCAACAATTCAAGTAGGAGTTCATGCACTTTGACCATGAATTCTTTGTTCTTGTTCTTCAAGATTGTGCCGATCTGATAGTTTTGAAATCAAAGATATCTACATTTTGGATCATGCAAATTTACGGAAGATCGACAAGTCACTCAAGTCTGAGTAAAGGTAAAGTTCAAAAGAATTGAGAAATAATTACAGTAATGAAAAAATAAACATGGAAATA
>NW_027595943.1:0-7313 GCF_031162955.1 Sander vitreus
TGTGTCTCAACAGTTGCATGTTTTCATACAAAAGGAGGTTTTCTATGAAGTCACGATTATGTCATATCTCAAAATATGCTCATGAGCAAATTCTATCATTTCACACACGCAGATGTTATCCTTCACGCACCGATTCAACAATCGAGAGTTGAACAGGCAGCTGCAAGCGTTAAAACATAACATAGGGAGAAGGAAAGAATGGTTAAACAGCCCGCGTTCAGAGCAGCCACCACGCGCCACAGAGTGTCCGCTTTGCGAGCGCTGGAAGGCATACATGTTCTCTCAGGTAAACTCTGCTCACCAAGTTGATTTCTGCGCATGTGAATGAAACTGACTTTTGACACTTTGGCGGCGGAAACCAAGGAGGCACTGGCCCTCCTATGATTGTTCACTTTCAAGGCGATCTAACCCACAGACCTCTGTAGTATACCTTGACTGACAGCTGTTGGTTGCAAAATGCAAGCATTTGGCTGCAATCTGGAGCCCTGCTGTCTGATCCGGTGCAGCAAAGTTATCTTTCCTTCCACAGAACGGCACAGCTTTTACAGCCAGGGCCGAGTGGAGGCATGAGGTTTTTGTTAAGGGTTTTGGAAGCTCAGTTATGTATGATGATCTTTGGGGACCAGGGATAAATCTGATAATTTCCTTATGGGACGGTGTTCTCATCAGAGTGCTCTCAGTTAATTAGCAAAGTATTGTTGAGACTGATATTTAATGTACGTCTGTCTATGTTTCAGCTTTACCTCCAGGCGTTCTGGAAGTGATTGTTGGTGAAGAGGAGCAGTAGGAGTGTAGCTCCAGTGTGGACCAGCAGGAGCCAGAGCCCCCCCCCCACCCCTAAGTCAGTCCTCTCACCGCTAAGATTAGAGGACTGTTAGAAGTACAAATATCACCAGTTCAGGTCCATCTAAAGATGTAATGAACATGAGGTAACTGTGGCCGTGAATGTGTCCAACTGACACCGCCCACAACGCTGTATAAGAAGAGAGTCATATGAAACTTAGCTTCAGTTGTCTGTTTGACTCACTATCACCGGTGGTCAGTTGATGTGTCTGAGGCAGCTCGGTTTGTTTGTTGAAATGTAAGAAATAAATCAGCATGGAGTGAACGTCAACAGTCTCTGGAGTCTTCATGGTGTCCTCTTATAGAAATAAAATGGATAGAAAGGCCATTGGACTGTTTGCCGTGGTCATTTGATGGGTACACAACAAAATGGCGATTGTTGTTAGTTGTCCAATGACAATATGCGTCAGTGGGGCCTTTCGATTCATTTCGTCTGACAGTTTCTTCTGTGTCAGCAAGTAAAGAACTTTACTTCTAATTTTATATATAGGCCCTAGTAGTTTAAATAACTAGTAAAGTAAAGAGTGAAATGGCAACAAGAAAACAACAATAACTGACAGCTTCTACATTGTACAACTTAACCAATAACCTAGCATTGTGTATCAGATCCCAACAATTTGTAGTTAGCTGGATCATCATTTTCCATAATAGACCATATACTGACCTACCTGGGACAGCATCGTAGCTCTGTTCGGGTCCTGCAGGTTACACAATATGTACAGTAACGTACAGTAGGCAATGAAAAAGTGAAAATAATAAATACGTAAAAAATAAATATAATAAAGATACATTTTCAAGTATCCAGTTTAGCGTTAGCTTTTTCAACATATACACATTTTTTTCTGTAAATATTTTTACTTGTTGGAGTGTGGTCTTCCATCTCCAGAAAATAAAATTTGGTCCTAATTGCAAAGGACACAATCCCACTTGCTTGCCCTTGCTTGTAGGAGTTGGTCTTTACCCATCCCCAGACACAGCTCATGGTACCACCTTTGGCATGTGTCACACATTATTTGTAAAATGAAATAAGCAAAGACAATATCTTTATCATCTTGTCAGGAATAAGAGGCCATTTAGGACAATTGTTTTAAGGAATGTAGGGAATTTAGGTGGTCCGCAACGTTGTTTAAGGTTTTCCTTTGTCTGAAAAAGTTTGAGAAATACTCAAACAATAGATTTTATTATATTATCATACAATATACCCCAAATCATAAATGTACAAGAAAAAATGAAAACCACTAACCCAATCAGTAGTTGGAGGCCCTGATCCTGGGGGCTTTGAGGCAGAGCACATGGCACAGTGGTTGTCTATGTCAAACCAGGGCTCCAGGCTAACTTTTTTTTTTACAAAGTTCAGTTTTAAGTCAAAGCCACTTTTCACAAGCTCTTTTATTAAAACAGATTGTAATTAAAATAAAATGCAAAGACAGGGATTCCTTTACCAGTTTGAAAATATACAGCTGCAACACATGTAAATGAAAGTTATCTGAAATAAATAGCCTAGGATATATTAAAAAATATATATATATATCTCTGAGAAAGCTCCTTCACTTGTTTTCAACAACAATAACAGACTGATTAAAAGAGAAAGAGGACGCCCGGATAGCTCAGTTGGTAGAGGTTCGTTCCCCCCTCTCTCTCTCCCCTTTCATGTCTTCAGCTTTCCTATCAAAATAAAGGCCGGAATCTTAAAAAACAAAAAAAGAAGAAAAAAAAACCAGACAGAAAGACATAGGGAGACAGAGGGAGAGAGAGGGAGAGAGGGGGACTGCGATGGACTGAAGCGTATGCTACTCAGAGTGACGGCTGACTCATTATCAATGGGTCCAGCACGGGTTGAATGCGCTTTGGCGGGTCAGCGGCGTTACACACATCTTGTGTAGGCTATGAAATGTCTGTATCGTCACTGCGCTGCATTTTTATGAACTATGACATTCTGGCTATGGGTCACATCTCTCGCCCCTATGAAAAATCTTAGTCGCACCCTTACAAATTTGGTCGCACTCTAGAGCCCTGCACACTCTGAAAGAAAACAAATTTCTTATATTACACACACTTAATATTAACACATTCCAGTTTGTTGGCAGCTGGAATCAATTTATATGAAGCTTCTCAACTCGATTATGAATTATCATCAACTCAACAGATATTGAATTAGTTTCAAGGACGAATCCGTCACGTAGTCACATGGTGACTGTGTAACGACACTTTTGATGCATCACTGTAACTTTTATGAGTTTTGAATGTGTCTTTTGTTGATTAGTTTTGCATAGTTCCGAATAGGTTGTTTTCTTTGGTATAACTTAGTGTTTGGTAAATAGTGTTTGGAGTCTGGTTTGTGTTTTAGTAACAGCTGACTGTATTGATGTTTTTAGTTATGTTCATTGTTGTGTTAATTGATTATGAGTCCTGTGATTATGTGATTGGATTATGAGTTAATATGAGATATGTGTGTGATATTTGATGGTGAATTTGTTCATTAAATGAATGACGCTTTGGACTACCAAACCTGTATATGTGTGCATTCACTTTTAGAAGCTATAGTTTACTTGAATGGGTTTGATTGCATTTAACTACATAACAAAATGAACAACCTCATATAAAGAAAAGAGAAAAATGACTAACAAACCTGAACCATTGAGTATTCCAAGTGCAAACTTAGTCCTTGCATTAGCCATCTCCTTCTTGGATGTCCCAAAGGACATGAGTGGCAATGCAGGAAATGCTTCCATCACTGCCTTCGCAATCTATACCAACATACAGAATGAAGCTTGTAATCTTTGAAACATTGTTTTTGAACAAAAATGCAATGAATACTAATAGACTTATACATGGGTTTTGTCAACAATCTTCCCTCACTTCAATCACATTAACATCAATCATAAAAACATAACTCATAAAAATTCCAGCACGTTCAGCTGGGAGGAGGCCTCGGGGGAGACCCAGGACTAGGTGGAGGGATTATATCTCTAACCTGGCCTGGGAACGCCTTGGGATCCCCCAGTCGGAGCTGGTTAATGTGGCCCGGGAAAGGGAAGTTTGGGGTCCCCTGCTGGAGCTGCTACCTCCGCGACCCGACCCCAGATAAGCGGATGAAGATGGATGGATGGATAAAAACATAACCAAGGCAAAGTGGTCTCAGGTGAGGGGCCAGACAAAGAATGGTTCAAAAATCCTATGAAAAATCGAGGAAGGGATGAAGTGACCCTGCCCGGAGGAAGCCCGGGGCCCCCGTCTGGAGCCAGGCCCAGATGGAGGGCTCATCAGCGAGCGTCTGGTGGCCGGGTTTGCCACGGAGCCCGGCCGGGCACAGCCCGAAAAAGCAACGTGGCGGACATCACTCCATCCCATGGGCCCACCACCTGTGGGAGGAACCGCTGGGGTCGGGTGCGCTGCCA
Organism: Sander vitreus; assembly: GCF_031162955.1. NCBI lineage: Eukaryota > Metazoa > Chordata > Actinopteri > Perciformes > Percidae > Sander > Sander vitreus. The sequence continues at coordinate 4,242 of NW_027595943.1, forward strand.
CATGGGTGGCAGTGAAGGTCAGGGGCCTCGACGGACCAGACCCGGGCAGCAGAGGCTAACTCTGGGGACGTGGAATGTCACCTCTCTGTGGGGGAAGGAGCCGGAACTTGTGCGGGAGGTGGAGCGCTACCGGTTAGATCTGGTGGGGCTTACCTCTACGCACAGTCTTGGTTCTGGAACCATACTCCTGGATAGGGGTTGGACTCTTTTCTTCTCCAGAGTTGCCCAGGGTGTGAGGCGCTGGGCGGGTGTGGGGATACTCACAAGCCCCCGGCTGAGCGCCGCTACGTTGGAGTTTAACCCGGTGGACGAGAGGATCGCCTCCCTACGCCTGCGGGTTGTGGGGGGGAAAACTCTGACTGTTGTTTGTGCATATGCACCAAACAAGAGTTCAGAGTATTCGGCCTTCTTGGAGACCTTGAGTGGAGTCCTGCATGGGGCTCCAGTCAGGGACTCCATAGTTCTGCTGGGGGACTTCAACGCGCACGTGGGTAATGATGGAGACACATGGAGAGGCTGCACAAAAGCCTTAAACCTAAGGATGCTAGCATTGGCAAAATGTTTGGAGGACATGTTTTGCCCCAAAGAGAGAACAACCTTGGAGCGGAGAACACGCAATTCATTTGGTCCCACCCAAAAAGCCACACCCACTTCTCACTGCCATCCGAATCGCGGGCACTTCGCATTACTCAACAACAATGTCCACAGCGTACACCAGACACTGCTGTACAGCAAAGCTGCAACTTTCTGGACAAAATGCTAAAGGGACCAAAAGGCCTGAAAATGTGTAGTCCCACTGACTCCAAAGTTCAAAACCTGCACACTACAGTGTGTTTGAAGCTGAAAATCTTTTGTTTTTTTTCCTTCAACGTTACGATCAGGGGAGAGCGCGAACGCAGTCCCCCACTACCACAAATTATGCAGTCGAGATTCCCACATTTGGGGAATTCGCACGGGTCAGCATAACCGGAGTGCAATGGTTAAGCCTCGCCCTGGGTGAACCACCTTCTTGATCATGGTATCTCCCCTGCCAGGTAAGTATGAGTTGGATGAGCCAGAGAAAGGGTCTTCATTCCCAGACACAGAACTCTGGCTGACGGTTTCTACAATGCATAATCCTAGAGTTCAGTGCTTTTAGCATTATCTCACCTTGGCAAGCTGTTTCTGCATGTGAGAAAGCAAACCTGCTGCACAAAAGCCTTAAACCTAAGGATGCTAGCATTGGCAAAATGTTTGGAGGACATGTTTTGCCCCAAAGAGAGAACAACCTTGGAGCGGAGAACACGCAATTAATTTGGTCCCACCCAAAAAGCCACACCCACTTCTCACTGCCATCCGAATCGCGGGCACTTCGCATTACTCAACAACAATGTCCACAGCGTACACCAGACACTGCTGTACAGCAAAGCTGCAACTTTCTGGACAAAATGCTAAAGGGACCAAAAGGCCTGAAAATGTGTAGTCCCACTGACTCCAAAGTTCAAAACCTGCACATTACAGTGTGTTTGAAGCTGAAAATCTTTTGTTTTTTTCTTCAACGTTATGATCAGGGGAGAGCGCGAACGCAGTCCCCCACTACCACAAATTATGCAGTTGAGATTCCCACATTTGGGGAATTCGCAGAGGTCAGCGATTACAGCGTGCATTGCCCACTGTAGACTGTAGACAGTTACGGCCTCTCATTGGCCCAGATTCTACAGTTACTGTAGACTCTGGTCCAATCACAGCGCCGAACTGTCTACAGTTGTCGACGCGCTGTGAGCGAAGCGCTGACGTGACGAAGATCGGAAAAAGAGTTTTGAGAATTTGAACGTAAGTAAGAATGATATATTATCGTGTAAAAAACAGAGAAATACGATTGTATTATGTCCAAGTACAAGCGTAACGTGATGAATGACTATGTGACTATACTTAACTATTTATTCAATGATGTTTGAGAATGAAAAGCGTTCGCTAGCTAGCATGACCGTTTCATTCATTCATTCTACGTTAGCGTTACATGTGTTAACGTTAGCGTCTATCTTTAATATCCCCTCATATGAATCTTTGCTGTCGTGTTTTCCTATTTGCTGTCGTGTTTTCATATTTGCTGTCGTGTTTTCATATTTGCCGTCGTGTTTTGCTATTTGCTGTTGTGTTTTATGATTTGTTGAAGTGTTTTCCTATTTGCTGTCGTGTTTTCCTATTTGCTGTCGTGTTTTCGTATTTGCTGTCGTGTTTTCCTATTTTGCTGTTGTGTTTTCCTATTTTGCTGTCGTGTTTTCGTATTTGCTGTCGTGTTTTCCTATTTGCCGTTGTGTTTCCCTATTTGCCGTTGTGTTTTATGATTTGCTTTTGCGTTTTTCTATTTGCTGTCGTGTTTTCCTATTTGCTGTTGTGATTTGCACTTCAGGGCCACCGTAGGCAAAAGACCTCTGCACCACCCTCCTCAGCCAATACAATGAACCTGGAAAGATCACAAGTAAGTCAGATTTTTATTTTTCCTTCAGTGTTGAGGCAAAGACTAAAATAGTGAGACAGTGCAGCAAACACAACAGAAAGCCTTCATTATAACAGAGTACATACACTCTAATGCTACTGTTAATTCTGAAATTGAGTTTTTCCATCACTAATGATGTCTGTATCTGTGTATATTTTCTATTGCATTTGAGCATCTCCTTCCAGTTACCTCCACCAAGGGCAGAGCTGCCATCGCCCAAACTGCTGCGGAAGGCCTTCCTCATTGCTGAGGCGGATAACATAGAGGACTACCGCACTCAAATAATGTCCACGTTTGGAAAAGTACTAAAGTACGACTCCACCAAAAAGGTAAATTTGTAAAAGTCTTATGAAGGCAAATCTGTTTGTATGTTTGCTCTATTTAACGTTAACATTTTTGCCATTAGAACCAAGCATTAGAATTAATAACAATGATGATGTTAATAATAATAATAATAATAATAATAATAATAATAACAACAACTCACTAAAACACAAATGTGTACCAAAAAAGATCTAAATGTTTGTCAATGTTAATCTGTTATCAGATCTGCAAGAAACTGTCTGGGGATGGGAAAGGCACTGCAGAATGGG
>NW_027595944.1:0-7149 GCF_031162955.1 Sander vitreus
AATCAAAAATAATTGGTAGATTAATCAGTAATGACCAATAATCTTTAGTTGCAGCCCTAGATTCAACAAGGAGTTGAAAGCGTTTGATTTGATATCATTTGATTCCAGATTCAGAAGATCATTTGATTCAGATTCAGATTTGATATAATTCTCAAACCCCAGTTGTATTCAATCATAGTACTTCTATATTTTAAAACTAGACTTCTACAACCCTACTACCCCCAAAAATGACCTCTCCACCAGTCTGCATTAAGAATGCTGCCTTAACAAATTTACAACAACAATCCTTTTACAAAAACGTAATCAATGAATTCATGGGTCATTGGTACCTTAAGTCCCACATTTTGATATATCAGCATTAGTTTTAGCTTTCAGCAAACCACAGCAGGGGTTTATTTACTTTTAATCATAGCGAACTGGATGGAGTTCTTTTCTATATAAATATGGTATCTGTAAGATAAAGCACGATGGAAAAAATAGTATTGATTACCTAACTTCACCATATGAAACCACGTCCCTCATTTTATGTTGTAAATGAGTACACTCACATATCTCAACAACACAAATTAGAGGTTACATCAATTGAAGAAGTGCACCTGATGCAGCTGATATGTACCTTTTAAGGTTTGTTTTTCAGTGGAAAGATTGAGACGGCAGGAGAGAGTATAGTCTGTCATACATTTCTGCTACTCAGGAGAGAAAGATGGGCTCACTTATGGATTATGTTGCCCATTGGAAGCAGTGTTTAAGGTTATGTAAGGCAGATTACTGTGCACACCATCACACCACTGGTGGTTTACCCATGAATCAGTTAGACACAACAACACATAGACACAACATAAACATACTGGAAGAAAACACACACACACACACACACACACACACACACACACACACACACACACACACACACACAAAACAAATGGACCCATTACTAAATGAGCAATGTGCTTACGTGACGAAATCTGCATATCTGGGCGTTTCATCTCCTTATGCTCCAAATACTAATATTTCATCAAAGTTAATTATTGGTATTACTGATCCAGAAATCATGATTCATAGCTAAACAAATGGGCATAATATGTATGCTCTTGGATGTACAAAGTGTCAAAAAAATCAAGTGCAGTAGAACAGTCTCAACCCTTAATATGGTGATGCAAGCAGCTGCTCTTTGCATGGCTGTCTGTAAACCTGAAGCTTTGTTCTGTAGGCACTGAGGAAGTAAACTAAAACATCAGTAACACAATATATCAGCAGGTGAAAGGCTGCATAAAAAGCCCAGCTACTATTCCTCTAATAAATAAAAAGATTAATAAAGACCCAAAGCTCACTTTAGCTGTTCACCAATGCCATTATTGATGCAATGGCCCAGAAGCTTGGCTCTATGCTCTGAACTACAGGCCTGTGATCTGATATGAGTCAGCCATGAGATGAGAGCTACGGTATGTAGCTAAATCCCCACATGAGTGCAAATCCACTGGGACTTGGCTTGCTAATGTGATTGCATTCTGCATTCTGTTGGGCATGGAGCTGAACACAGGGGCAATGTGTTGTAGCACTATGCATATGTGCAAAGGAGTGCTCGCAACATCAAATGCATACTTTTACAAATAAAAATGTAACAATAATTATGGCAAGATTTATTTACAACATTTTACAAATAATTGTTGTTGTTGTTAATAAGTTTCTTCTACTGTATTTGGTAACAGAGATGAAGGCCACGATAAGTATTAGACGTGACATTATTGCATATGGTAATGGTATTAGAAATACAATATATATCATGTTTCTGGAACATTTTCAATCTGCCTCAAGGCATAAGCAGATATTAGTGTGCAGCAGCCTCCACAATTTCATCAAATCACACCAAAGTGTTTCATTACTCCACATCATACCAGGCCTAATTTACATCCAAAAACAATTAAAGAAACCCCATGTCATGTCCATTTAGCTTAACATGGACAACCTTAGAGAGAATACTGTGTCACTAATTCTGCACAAGTTATTGATCTCATAGAATCCCTCTGTGTGTTTAGGCAAGAAGAAAACATAGCCAGATTTGATAAATGACAATGTGTCGCAGAATACATTAGAACGTTGAAACACAATGTCAATATATCGGTAGACTTCCGTAAGTGTTGTTCAGCAACATGCCACTTGCCTGGGTTGGACTCAACGGGGCGTGGCCTCACGCAGAGGGAATGCGCAAGGCGGGTGCCCATTTTCAATCTTAAGATCAATCATTTGTCATCTAATTTACCATTTGCTCATCTTACACTCGAAGAATAATACAAGTTGTCTTAAATAGTTGATAATGAAAGAATCAGCTCAAAACACAAACAACCGGCCCTTTTTAGCTGCAGGTCTATCGCAGGGAGGCAACAGCAGGCCGGCAGGTTATTCAAAATATCTACTACCCATGGTAGGGGTATTTTATTGCAGTCATCAAAACAAAACGGATACATATGTTTATCTTGTGGTGTCATTTCTTCCACTCATCAACCGTGAGCATCGTCCCCATTATCCCCACACTGTCGCTCTATGTAGCTCTTACCTGCAGCCAGGAGGAGACAAAGGAATGGAAAGTGGATGAGGGAAACATCTCAGCTGTCCATATCTTCTTCCACAAATGACTCAGAGCATTTGCAGAAAATCCTGGAGGAGCGCAGTCATTCACAATCACAGGGCGAAGACAGACAGCAAAAGTGGACAGAGGTTTCTCTCCTGCGGCCTGATGCCCCCCTGGTCGCAAGCCTTCAATCCAGACGAGCCTGCTCAGCAACATCAATCTGCAGTCAACCATCCACGCAAGCAGATGGGAGGGTGTCAAAGGAAAAGTAACTGAGGAGACAGTGCACAACGCCGTGAAAATTAACATACATTTCTTCCCCTTATTTTCCCACGCGAAGCATAAGCGCAGTATGAGCCGCAGTCGTGTTTTCCTGCCATCCTGCTGCTGTGATGCTGCCTGTGTCACACAACGGATAGGGGCCAGCAGTGCGGAGACAGGCAGGAACAGAGGAGGGGTGTGGAGCAGAGACGATATAACGTCGGACAGTGGTGGCTCTGCGTAGGCCTATAAGTATGCTGTCCTGAGGGATGCAGGCACAACGAAAGTACAGGCTCGATAAGCAGAAAAACAGTGACGTGAAAAACTATTTTCGTAAAGTGTTTACTGAGCATTACACTGACAGGAAAACAAGCAACCCAGAGCAAACGATGTAAAGTTAGGTCGGGGACCACTAGAGAGTCCTTGGGGGGGATCCAGGGTTCCCAGAAAATACTTGCGTTTCAATGGCCTATTATTCAAGCCACTGTTGGTAAGATGGACTATGGTTTATTGTTTAGCTTTGGATTGATTGTCCTCATCCGCTTGTGGCAGTCAACTTGAGACAGAAAGAAAGTACTGCCAGCAGGAGAGCACAGTGCTACAGAAAATTAACCAACAAACGATAGGCATATGAGCAAAGGCAGAAAGCATGGCATATACGTAGTGAAATATTGAAGTGAAGAACTGGCAAATTCTCAGGGCAAAGGAGTACAAGTGTAAAAAATGCTGGGTAGATACAAAACATATTGGGGACTGTTTTGGTGTCACTGTTACATACGAACATAAAGCTATTTATTTAATACACGCCACTGTGCAGTGATGTATATATTTGATTTATTATGAAATAGTAATACACATGGTCTAATACAATTCCATGTGGTATTATGGAAGGTCTATTTTGCTGATCCATATATTTATTCTGTTAACCTGACATGTAGGCTATCTCAAATCTATAACTTTTGTGAGTAGAATCACTATAATAAGCCATACAAACATCTTAATACTTTTCCCCCCCGAAAGCTGCTATATTCCAGATAAAGAAACACATACTGTATGCTAGGTATATTTTTGGTGAGATTGACGTTGGTTTAGATGATCAGAGGCTGAAGGTTGCCCTTTTCCTCCATTTGTATTTATCACTGATTGTAGATTGACAATCAATCAGTGAATCACACCTCAATTTAGGAGGTATCATGGAGTATTGAGCAGGCGCAGTGTGGAGTATTTACTGCCTGTGGTGCTGAAGTGTATATGGCTAAGCTGCAGTTTACCCACCTGTACAGGGGCGGTAATCCACTCACTCACTGAAAGCTGACAAGAGCAGGAGTGCAATTTCTATTGTACGGTGGCCGGCCAAACGCACTGCAACTTAATAAAACACACGCAAATAGACAAAAACACAAGCAAAATTAAGAAAACACATGCGCAGCATTTGCTTAAACATACAAAATACACACAACACAACCAAATCTGCAAATGAAACAATGTATTACACAACGGAAGTTCTCCAGGGCTCTAGGGGAGCACCATGTGGAACAACGATTTTAGGGAGAGAACGCTCTGCCTTTTGGAATTTACAGACACGTCTCTTCTGTTGGTATACACCTGTGATGCATTTGTTTCGGGGATTGTATGCTTTTCTTTTGCATCGTTCTGTATTTGCAGCGCATATGCGTGTTGGTTGTGTTGATGACTGCTGCGCGTTAAATACTGCGCATGTGTTGTCAAGTTTTCTTAATTTGCTTAATGTTTTGTCTATTTGCGTGTGTTTCATTAAGTACAGTGCGTTTGCCCCTGTCGGATACTGTGAAATGTGCCCCCTTACACTGCAGGATTCACTAAGTTATTCAAACAATAAACAGTGATGAAATGGAGTAACACCCATTACAACTTTTAACTTTTACCAAATGATTTTCTTATTTATTCTTACACTTAATTGTGTTTGATAGCCTATGTTAAATGTTGATCAAGTGAGTAAATATGGTTACTTTGTTTAAATGAACTATTATCAGAAGCAATTGAATAACACAGACAGTTATGAAGTAAGGAAACTTTTATTCGATGGTCATAACCATGGCAGGGACTTCAGTTAAGTGACCACCTTCTCTCCAATGGGGATGGGACCCAGGGTGATGACCTTCCCATTAACCTAAGGAAGAAAAGACGAAGACATGTGTCATAGTATGCACCATTGTGGTTGTCTTACAACACAGGCACACATACGTACCAACTTGTGATAGTGGCAAACATAATATCAACTCTGATAAAAATAGTAGTGTAATTTAATGTGTTGACTGTTCAGTACCTCATATAATATCACATTAATTAGACAATTAATTTTTTTAACAAACTTTGTCTTTGAAACATCGAATGTTTCTCCAACGAATATTCTTGCCGCCAGCACCAGTTGAGCTGCATGTAACTTCCAGTTGAGCCGCCACCGCCCGTCTGCCAGTTGAGCCACTTCCATAACCAGGTGAGCTGCCGCCATAATGAGGTTTGCCGCCGCCAGCACCAGTTGAGCCGCCGCCAGCACGTTGAGCCGCCCGCGCCATAACCAGTTGAGCACCGCTATGACCAGGTGAGCTGCCGCCATGAGGTTTGGCGCCGCCAGCCTGGTTCAGGCGCCCACCACCGCCACCCAACCAGTTGAACCGCTGCCAGCACCAGTTGAGCCGCTGCCATGTGAGTTGAGCCGCCGCCATATTGAGTTGAGCCGCCTCCAGCACCAGTTGAGCCGCCACCGCCACCGCCAGTTGAGCCGCCACCAAGCGTGAACTCCACCACCTGGAGGGGAAAGCTGGTAAAACACCAGATGGTGGTCCAAATGAACCAGATTAGAGCCACAAGCTGCATCAACTCCGCTGGCCTCCCTTCCAACTAGGAAAGAAAGAGATGCAAGCAGTAAACATCACATAATCACACTTTTTTCACACACATGCAGATACCCTATTGATGTAGGAACAAGCTCTATGTGTAGCATGTGCCATTGTTAGCAGATGTTGCTTTCAAGTGGCGAATGTAGAGGCTGTTGGAATAATAGAGGGTTATTATTAGATGTTTTTACGCAGCATTGGATGAACTATAGCAGAAAATATTAAATCAGTCTTGAAGATGCTAACCATTCCCACTGGCAACACCCTGGAATCTGAGCTTCCAACTGGAACTGGCTTGTTGTCTGCAACGCGGGCATGAACTTAGAGACAGAGCCTGTGATCCTGGCATCGACCAAGCCCTGCATCTTGGAGAAACATTAACATTAGTGATGGACTCAAAGTGTTTGTGATCATGTATTCTCTGTACAGAAAAAAATTAATTAACTCACCCAAAGTTATCAATAAAGAGGCATAGCTAGGGGTGATCCGTCAGTTGACAGAGTAACTACGCAGCTATCCATAAACTCTGAGCGGCACATGGAAGAACTGCTTAACGGTAGCCACAGATATTTAATGTCTCCCAGGAAATACTGATAACTGGCCTCATTTTGCCAGTCATCTGTGCAAGGAGATATTTTAGCATTGTTGACAAATATATATTTCAAATCACAGGCCCAGAAGTTAAAAATTGCAGATAAATCGTTTTTTAACTCACCATCATGAGTTTCAGGTGAAGTATAAGAATTCATCTGCCGCATAACCGCCCAGAGAATGGGATCACAGGGTCAAGAGCAAGGCTGCTCATTTTCTTCACGAATGATTAAATGTTCATTATTACAATGCAGACTAAAGTAGTATTTTCACATCAATGTCCATCTGTTTGTTCGAATAAGCTAATCAGATTTATTGAGCTATGGTTACTGGTTGCTTAGGTCAAGGGTAATGGATTACATATCAGTTTAAGATCGTTATGTTGTATGTTATTTATTTGTTTGTCTTCGTATTGCCACACCTTTCACATATAGTCTACATACCTTGGTGTGGCACTCCACAATTGGCAGCTTGGGTAGTCCTCACCACAGGGCAATGCCCAGAGGATGGGGCATAGTTCACAGTGAAGCTGTAGATGAAATCTTCTTTCATCTAGTTGAGATATAAATATTATATATAAATATATATTGCAATAAATAGCATCGTACATGAACATATTTTACCATAGTTTGACTTAATATTACATTGCAGTGTATTATTTTGGCATCTTCAGCTTACCGTTAATGTGCTTTGACAATCTTGCAGTGCCACTTCAAAAATCAACACTTTAGCAACAGGGTCTCTGCAACAGGGCAGTTTCCCAGGAAAAGATCGGCAGGGTTGATTAACTGGCCATTAAACATGTCCTTCTTGACTTCGACGCAGGCCTTCTCTTTGCACTCAGCAACAGTT
>NW_027595945.1:0-6233 GCF_031162955.1 Sander vitreus
CCGTTGATATCAACGTCAGTATAAAGTGTTTCCCGAACGGATCTTACCCGTGTCATTCTGTCTCATTCGTGTCTTCAGGATGTCGATGTTGACTTTGAACCACTGCTGCTTGCTCTGGCGGGACTGGGTGCCTTTCTCCCAGTAATCTGCAGGCAGTCGCTCTTTCATCCAGTCCTGTTTGGGAACTTTCTTCTGGTGGTCGCTGTCAAAGTAGTCGATCATCCGGTTGTTCAGCAGACCCATGGCTGTGAACTCGTGGATGCCCGGGAGTCCGACAGGTTTGGATAGGGCCGTGTAGATGTAAGTGAGGGAATGAATCTCTGAGAGTCACACGGGTAGAAAGACAGACAGATATGTATCAGACGAGGAAGATAAGCACCAGTAGATTTAGTGAGACCTATCCATCCAAATATTTAGGCACAGCATGGGTCAAAACGCTCTGACACACAAATGTCCAAATGGACAACTGCATTGCACTTAGGGTTTGGGTACCGAAACCTATTACTAGTTATCGTAGTAGTAGCAGTATTAGTAGCAGTATAAGTTATCGTGTATTCCAACGTCTATCAAGCTGCTGAACTCCAACTGTAAATCTCAGCAATACACCAGCCCTTTTAGCATAAATCCCACTTAAATCCTTCATAAAGCTAGGAAAACACTGGAAGAAAAATCTTTTAATATATGTCTTTTCACCACAAACACGTTGGGGGTCAATTCTTAATCTAAATATTACAGAAAAATACTTACATCTACATCGTGAGACGAGGTGTGTCGGAAGGGGACAAGCAGGTCAAAAGTTAAGAAGAAATAATAGTAATACTTAATAGTAGGTAGTTGCCTACTTATTAAACTTTATATATTTTTGCAATTTAGACAGTGTGCGGGAGTTTTCTTCACCACTTAATCTAAACATTAACATCTCTTTTGTATCCATTACATTGGTATTGTAACTGAAATGTCCCTAACCTAGCTCATGTTGAATCAAAAATGTAACCGACTCGGGACCATGTAATTGGATACCCAGCCCAAGACTCACACACACACACACACACACACACACACACACACACAACCACACACAACCACACACAACCACACACACACACACACACACACACACACACAACCACACACACACACACACACACACACACACACACACACACACACACACGTTTGTTTCACTATCTTTGCGGGGACACCGTCATTGACATAATGCATTCCCTAGCCCCTTACCCTAACCTTACCCATCACAACTAAATGCCTAACCTTAACCCTTACCCTCACCCTAACCAGAACCTCATTCTAACCCTAATCCTAAAACCAAGTCTTAACCCTCAAACAGACCTTTAACCTTGTGGGGTCCAGCATTTTGGGCCCCACAAGGCTGTGCAGACCCCACAAGTATACTGTATTCCCCAGTTTTTGGACCCCACGAATATAGTAAAACAAGCACGCACACACACACACACACACACACACACACACACACACACACACACACACACACACACACAACTTTTTATCATTAGCACAAAAACACACAGGAGTAACATTCAGTATTTTAAATAAAGCTCTTACCGGAGGGAGTAACAGCATCAAGCGGTTGATCTGAACTGCTTTTGCCAGATTTAAGTGACCCTGTGAAGAAAAGCAAAGTGTGTTTAGTTGTACAGCGGCCTGCAGGGAGCACACACATCCAACAACATCCAAGTGTCATCTGTCATCCATCATCATTAAGCGCGTCTGGCAAGTTATTCCCGTACCTCTCGGCGGCTAAACATTGAGTCTCAAATTGCCGCCTACAACAATCTTATGGGTCTTCGGATGCTTTATTAATAATGCAAAGGAGAAAAAAAAGAGGAAATATGCTGTCAGCTTATCTATACGCAGAAGGAAATCTTCCAGTAAAAACATGTATGTTATGTTGGCTATTAATGACATTTTAGAAGAACATATATGTATTACTGCAGGTCAGGTCAGACAGAGTTTTACTGTTTACAGCACTGTGTGAGACCTGAGAGACTGAGCTCAGTCAACTTTCAGTTCACTGAATTAAGGATAAAAAAAAACACCTGTAGAGGCTAAGCCCAAGCTTTAAGCCCCCGATGTACTGTTCCACGGGGAGAGTAATAGATGCACTTTTTACCTTTTTGATCAATGAAAGTCATATTTGCAGTTAAAACCTTTGGTTCCATTTATTTCCATGAGATCTTAGTTGGGTTTCCAGACAAATCATTGCTTGTATGTATGCCTGTGTAGTGTTGTGGTGTGTGTGTGTGGTCAAAAACTGTATGTGCTTCCGGGTTGCACCCGAGGAACCAAAGATTGGTTCCTATTTATACCAAGGGCACTAATTGGCTCTTACAACACCTTTGCCACATAATGATTGACAGGACGACTGTTAGTTGTGACCTTTGAACACCTCGTGAAGTCCGTCACAAAATAATAACAGACTTTTGCACCTGATAACGATTTCACATTATGCCTGTAACAATTATTACAGAATTGTCTCGTTTTTTAAAAACAATCCGTTTTTAGAAATGTGATATATTGTCTGTTTATTATTCAACTTTTGTTATTTGTTAAAGAAGGAAAAGAAAATCGCAATACTCAATACTATCGGATCATTATATTTCTAGAATTGCAGTAAATGAAAAAAAATGTGGTGGAAAAATAAATGTAAACAGAGAGCGGTGCGCCAGAAATGCAATGCGCCGTGACGTAGATCCCCTTCAAGACCAGGCTGATGTTGGAAGTCCCTCTAGTGGACAGAACGTGTAACAACAGCCACATGCTGATAGTGGCATTGACGACATAAACCTGAGTAGTGTATTACATTACATATTATGATTGAAAAATGAAAAATAACATGATATTCGAATGGTATTATAGAGGAAGACTGACAGCTCTACTCCATTGGTATGTTGTTGTTGTTTAAAGAGGACAATAGCTTTATTGCACCTACCAATTATTCCTCTTTTATACAAGACTAACAGCACCGCCCCGACTCCGACTGTGAGAAGGATCCCGATCACGATTCCAATCGCCCCACCAATGATTCTGTGGTGAGGAATCTTTGCCGCTACGGTACTTTCTAGTGATAGACCGATTGTATCGGCTGGCCGATATCTATCGGGCCGATATTTACGTTTTTACGTGTATCGATATCGGCCGATACGTGGCTGCTGCGTTCGCCGATAGTTTTTTCCCGGCGTTATTTACAGACAGGCGTCCACAGGCAGCTCTGTGTTGCTGGAGACGCTGCACCCATCCACATGATGCACATTGCACACATAATTTGGGTCATATGAATGTAAGGTGATTGCAGAAGTGACACTGATCTGTGTTTTTGTTTATTATTATTAAAGAAATGGCAGAGCAGATTCCGAAAGAAAATCCAGTGTGGCAGGGTTTACATTTTTATGATGTAAATTGAGGGAGCAAAAGCAGTATCGGCTCCAAATATCCTTCAATATCTCCTAGTACTTTCAATCATTTGAGACACGTTACTGGCAACTTCCTGCAATAAACACGTAAACACCGCAAAAACAAAATGTGACAAATGACAAAAATAATAAAGTTTCTTACCCCACACCTCCTCAACATGTACGTTGGATGCCTGATGGATCACTTCACAGGTGTAGGTAGACAAGTCACTCCGTAAAATCTCCACGCTGTCTCGTCTCTGGAAGGTGTCGTCACCATTGGGTCGAACGCCGGAGGACACAACTCCGTCCGCTTCAGTTAGAATACTGCCGTTCCTTTTCATGTGCAGGGTGATGTCTTTTGGTAAGAAACCTGTGGCCAGGCACGTCAAAAGGATGTTTGCTTCAACTTTGGCGTTCCTTGTAAACAGGTACACCTTTGGAACTGGAAACAAACAAACAAACCGCAAAGTGAGATCATATCTGAAGGGTTTTCATTTTTAATTAAAACACAAATATAACACAAAAAGTAATTGTTATACTAAAACTAGCAACATCAAACACTGCTGTGACACAGCCTACATTTTGTAACTTTGTGCCTTTTTTCAAACAAATTTTCTGTCTGGATTTGAAGGTCATGATTGTTAGTGAATGTACTGTACCGTGCGTCCCCCACTACTCGGGCGTTTCTGAGCCCCTAAAACGGAGACGTTTGGAAACACTGTGTTAGAAAAGTTATAATTATATATATATATTGACATGTTCACTAAATGGCTAGACGTTTTTCCATGTGTTAATCCAGATGCTATTACGGTAGCTAAAGCAATAAGTAAGTGTAAAGCTGAGTCAGACCGTGGAAAAGAGAATCAAGAAAGCTTAACAGGACCGGTGACAAACTGTGCCAAGGTCTGGTACCAGAACCTGATCTACGACCAGAAGATTAAGAACGTCTAACAACACCTTGGAGGACCCCAGTACCAGTGGACTCAACCACTAGCAGCCCAATCCAACAGACGCTGGGCTCAGAGTACATCCTGTCAGCCAGCAACATGGGCTCTCTCCCCCAAACACTCGCACCAGAAACACATCTGCCCATGGTTAAAGTGGCGCAAAAGTCATTTATCCCGCCGGTATAATAGCAACAGCGCCCGAGATCCACCCACAAAGCTACTTGCGTTTGATACTTATGCTTTCAGATCGTTAAAATAGGGCCCTCTGTCTGGAAGAACAGACCAACGGCCAGCAGGCTGACTGAGAGAAGGGGGGGAGCGAGACCAGCTCCTGCTCTGACTCATCTGACGCATGTGAAGGAAGGAAGGAAGGAAATAAGTTTACGCCCATATGAGCACCTATATGAGGTGTCAAGCACCTATAGTATTCCTAGAAAATGCCTCAATATCAATCAACTCGGTATGGAAAAAATGACATTTTGTCTGTATCGGGTGCTATACATTCTGTAAAATTTGCATTGAGTTTCCTGTTGTAGATTAGTGTTATGTTTCCAGTGTCGCGGCTCGAACCGTAACTTTAGTTGGGACAAACGCCTTGTCTCTTCAGGCTAACTATGTTAGCTTTAGCCTGGCTGGTAGCAGCTTTCTTCGGGGAAAAATGGCCAGGGGAATAACGTGATGACGTTGCGTTAATCAGTTGATTTAGTTTGTCTTTACAGCGAACATAAAACACGGACCACTGTAGCTTCACTACCCATGGAAAAGCATGTGCATCACTGTGTCCCTTTTTACACACGGAGAGCCTCACTTCCCTTAGCAAGCAGCAAAAAACGTTTTAGCGCCAACATCGCAACGTCCTGCGTAGGGCTTTTTGCGTAAGAAATTCCCGAATTATCACGGTATACCGCAACCCCCTTATGAGTGTAGCGTAAGTTAGAGCGAGAATGGCGGAGTGAGTGACGTCAGTGCCCGTGTGGTCGCGCAAGGAGAGCGAGCGGTAACGGAGAGTAGCGTATGAGTGCCGCTGTGAGCAAAAGAGAGAGGAAAAAAAGTTAGCAAAGTTGATGTAAAGTGAGTTAAAAGTGAACAATAAAACAACAAGCTAGAGCTTCTCAAGACACTGTGGTTTTATCTGTCTGGATGACAATCTGTCTGTCAATACCGCCGGTAAAGTGAATGGCGTTACCCCCAAAAAACATCGGCTTAAACCTTACAACGTGTTGCAGCCCGAGTGCAGCCCGTCTAGCAGCTGAGCAGACAGAGAGCAGAGAGGGCGACTCGGCAGTTTGCTAACTTGTTGCTCTCTCTACCAATATAAGCCGCTCTGTTTTAGGCTACGAAACGTGCATGCAGGCTGAAATTCAACCGTACCGTTTTATCGGGAAAAGCTATAAACAGAAGGAAACTCCGCTAGCTGCTAGGCTAATGTGCAATGGTAAACACTGCAGCTGTAACGTTAATGTGTCTACCTCAGCTGAGAACGATACAGATACAAGACATTACACAGGTACTCGCATATCCTAATAGTCAACACGAATGAAATGTTATTATGTGTCATGGAACATTGTGCTCCCCAACTCGCGAAAGGTCAGATTTGCTCCATCTTTTGATGATAACGTTTTGTTTAGAAAACCTTGAATCCATGTAAGACACAATCCATATCCTTATCAATTAATCCATGTCATTAGACACAACACGCACACATATGCAGGCCAATGGGTTTTTTGCGGTGATGACGGTGACGAGCCTCAGACCTGCGGTAATGCGGTAACCGTCCCAACCCTTGTCCTGCAATGTGATTATCGCGCATGCGCACATCGCGATGTAGACGATGAAACAAAATATCGTGCAGCCC
>NW_027595946.1:0-7257 GCF_031162955.1 Sander vitreus
CTTCAACAGTTTTGAGAACCTGTGGGGTTCATCTCGATCTTTAAAGTAAGCTTGTTTTCACTTGGTACACTCGCTTCGGCCACTACCACCCTGAACTACGCCCGATCTGCGATCCGATCTGGGAAGCTAAAGCAGGGGTCGGGCGGGTCCAGTACCTCGGATGGGAGAGCCGCCTGGGAATACCCGGTGCTGTAAGCTTTTCTTTTCCGTCAGCAGAGGGCGCTAGTAATGGTCAAATGAAGCAAAGCAAAACACTGTCTTCATTTTCTGAGCTCACTAGATGCCACTTTCTGTTCAACAAGGGTTGAAAAACACACTGAATTGCCATTCCTTTAACCCTTTTCTTTGAACAGAGATTGCCATCTAGTGAGCTTAGAAAATAAAGACAGTGGTTTCACAAAGCTTCATTTCACCATCGCCAGAGGCGCTACTCCTCCTTTGCTGGAGACAGAGCTGACAAGGAAACTGTGCGGAGGATGCAACTTTTTTTTGGAAGCAACATCTTTAATTAAAACTAAAATAAACAACCTCACAGTGTTCAACAATTCAAGTAGGAGTTCATGCACTTTGACCATGAATTCTTTGTTCTTGTTCTTCAAGATTGTGCCGATCTGGATAGTTTTGAAATCAAAGATATCTACATTTTGGATCATGCAAATTTGCGGAAGACGACAAGTCACTCAAGTCTGAGTAAAGGTAAAGTTCAAAAGAATTGAGAAATAATTACAGTAATGAAAAAATAAACATGGAAATACATACATGTAAGAATACATATAGCAACAGGCTAAATGAATGAATAAATATGGAACAAAACAAATGAAAGAATGCTTAAAAAAATACAGCAGTGTTAATTACAGTACCGAAAAAAGAGAGCAAAAAAAAGCAATTCAACTTGTTGGTTCGAAGATGAATGTAGTTGAACTACCAGAGAGCTACTGCAAAATGTATAGAGTGCACTACTAGTGTGATTACATGTAGTTGAGTACTCCTCAACCCCCAAACTGCGTCTTCAACAGTTTTGAGAACCTCTGGGGTTCATCGTCTTTAAATAGCTTGTTTTCACTTGGTACACTCGCTTACGGCCATACCACCCTGAACACGCCCGATCTCGTCCGATCTCGGAAGCTAAGCAGGGTCGGGCCGGGTCAGTACTTGGATGGGAGACCGCCTGGGAATACCCGGTGCTGTAAGCTTTTCTTTTCCGTCAGCAGAGGGCGCTAGTAATGGTCAAATGAAGCAAAGCAAAAACACTGTCTTCATTTTCTGAGCTCACTAGATGCCACTTTCTGTTCAACAAAGGGTTGAAAAACACACTGAATTGCCATTCCTTTAACCCTTTTCTTTGAACAGAGTGCCATCTAGTGAGCTTAGAAAATAAAGACAGTGGTTTGCAAGCTTCATTTCACCATCGCCAGAGAGCGCTACTCCTCCTTTGCTGGAGACAGAGCTGACAAGGAAACTGTACGGAGGATGCAACTTTTTTTTTGGAAGCAACATCTTTAATTAAAACTAAAATAAACAACCTCACAGTGTTCAACAATTCAAGTAGGAGTTCATGCACTTTGACCATGAATTCTTTGTTCTTGTTCTTCAAGATTATGCCGATCTGGATAGTTTTGAAATCAGAGATATCTACATTTTGGATCATGCAAATTTACGAGAAGACGACAAGTCACTCAAGTCTGAGTAAGGTAAAGTTCAAAAAGAATTGAGAAATAATTACAGTAATGAAAAAAAATAAACATGGAAATACATACATGTAAGAATACATATAGCAACAGGCTAAATGAATGAATAAATATGGAACAAAACAAATGAAAGAATGCTTAAAAATACAGCAGTGTTAATTACAGTACCGAAAAAAAGAGAGCAAAAAAAGCAATTCAACTTGTTGGTTCGAAGATGAATGTAGTTGAACTACCAGAGAGCTACTGCAAAATGTATAGGTGCACTACTGGTGTGATTACATGTAGTTGAGTACTCCTCAACCCCAAACTGCGTCTTCAACAGTTTTGAGAACCTCTGGGGTTCATCGTCTTTAAATAGCTTGTTTTCACTTGGTACACTCAAGCTACGGCCATACCACCCTGAACACGCTCGATCTCGTCCGATCTCGGAAGCTAAGCAGGGTCGGGCCGGGTCAGTACTTGGATGGGAGACCGCCTGCGGAATACCCGGTGCTGTAAGCTTTTCTTTTCCGTCAGCAGAGGGCGCTAGTAATGGTCAAATGAAGCAAAGCAAAACACTGTCTTCATTTTCTGAGCTCACTAGATGCCACTTTCTGTTCAACAAAGGGTTGAAAAACACACTGAATTGCCATTCCTTTAACCCTTTTCTTTGAACAGAGATTGCCATCTAGTGAGCTTAGAAAATAAAGACAGTGGTTTGCAAAGCTTCATTTCACCATCGCCAGAGAGCGCTACTCCTCCTTTGCTGGAGACAGAGCTGACAAAGGAAACTGTACGGAGGATGCAACTTTTTTTTGGAAGCAACATCTTTAATTAAAACTAAAATAAACAACCTCACAGTGTTCAACAATTCAAGTAGGAGTTCATGCACTTTGACCATGAATTCTTTGTTCTTGTTCTTCAAGATTGTGCCGATCTGGATAGTTTTGAAATCAAAGATATCTACATTTTGGATCATGCAAATTTACGGAAGACGACAAGTCACTCAAGTCTGAGTAAAGGTAAAGTTCAAAAGAATTGAGAAATAATTACAGTAATGAAAAAAAATAAACATGGAAATACATACATGTAAGAATACATATAGCAACAGGCTAAATGAATGAATAAATATGGAACAAAACAAATGAAAGAATGCTTAAAAATACAGCAGTGTTAATTACAGTACCGAAAAAAAGAGAGCAAAAAAAGCAATTCAACTTGTTGGTTCGAAGATGAATGTAGTTGAACTACCAGAGAGCTACTGCAAAATGTATAGGTGCACTACTAGTGTGATTACATGTAGTTGAGTACTCCTCAACCCCCAAACTGCGTCTTCAACAGTTTTGAGAACCTCTGGGGTTCATCGTCTTTAAATAGCTTG
Source organism: Sander vitreus (assembly GCF_031162955.1). Lineage (NCBI taxonomy): Eukaryota > Metazoa > Chordata > Actinopteri > Perciformes > Percidae > Sander > Sander vitreus. The sequence goes on from NW_027595946.1 coordinate 3,049, forward strand.
TTTTTCACTTGGTACACTCAGCTTACTGGCCATACCACCCTGAACACGCCCGATCTCGTCCGATCTCGGAAGCTAAGCAGGGTCGGGCCGGGTCAGTACTTGGATGGGAGACCGCCTGGGAATACCCGGTGCTGTAAGCTTTTCTTTTCCGTCAGCAGAGGGCGCTAGTAATGGTCAAATGAAGCAAAGCAAAACACTGTCTTCATTTTCTGAGCTCACTAGATGCCACTTTCTGTTCAACAAAGGGTTGAAAACACACTGAATTGCCATTCCTTTAACCCTTTTCTTTGAACAGAGATTGCCATCTAGTGAGCTTAGAAAATAAAGACAGTGGTTTTGCAAAGCTTCATTCACCATCGCCAGAGGCGCTACTCCTCCTTTGCTGGAGACAGAGCTGACAAAGGAAACTGTACGGAGGATGCAACTTTTTTTTGGAAGCAACATCTTTAATTAAAACTAAAATAAACAACCTCACAGTGTTCAACAATTCAAGTAGGAGTTCATGCACTTTGACCATGAATTCTTTGTTCTTGTTCTTCAAGATTGTGCCGATCTGGATAGTTTTGAAATCAAAGATATCTACATTTTGGATCATGCAAATTTACGGGAAGACGACAAGTCACTCAAGTCTGAGTAAAGGTAAAGTTCAAAAGAATTGAGAAATAATTACAGTAATGAAAAAAATAAACATGGAAATACATACATGTAAGAATACATATAGCAACAGGCTAAATGAATGAATAAATATGGAACAAAACAAATGAAAGAATGCTTAAAAAATACAGCAGTGTTAATTACAGTACCGAAAAAAAGAGCAAAAAAAAGCAATTCAACTTGTTGGTTCGAGAAGATGAATGTAGTTGAACTACCAGAGAGCTACTGCAAAATGTATAGGTGCACTACTAGTGTGATTACATGTAGTTGAGTACTCCTCAACCCCAAACTGCGTCTTCAACAGTTTTGAGAACCTCTGGGGTTCATCGTCTTTAAATAGCTTGTTTTCACTTGGTACACTCAAAGCTACGGCCATACCACCCTGAACACGCCCGGTCTCGTCCGATCTCGGAAGCTAAGCAGAGGGTCGGGCCGGGTCAGTACTGGATGGGAGACCGCCTGGGAATACCCGGTGCTGTAAGCTTTTCTTTTCCGTCAGCAGAGGGCGCTAGTAATGGTCAAATGAAGCAAAGCAAAACACTGTCTTCATTTTCTGAGCTCACTAGATGCCACTTTCTGTTCAACAAAGGGTTGAAAAACACACTGAATTGCCATTCCTTTAACCCTTTTCTTTGAACAGATTGCCATCTAGTGAGCTTGGAAAATAAAGACAGTGGTTTGCATAGCTTCATTTCACCATCGCCAGAGGCGCTACTCCTCCTTTGCTGGAGACAGAGCTGACAAGGAAACTGTACGGAGGATGCAACTTTTTTTTGGAAGCAACATCTTTAATTAAAACTAAAATAAACAACCTCACAGTGTTCAACAATTCAAGTAGGAGTTCATGCACTTTGACCATGATTGTTTGTTCTTGTTCTTCAAGATTGTGCCGATCTGGATAGTTTTGAAATCAGAGATATCTACATTTTGGATCATGCAAATTTACGGAGACGACAAGTCACTCAAGTCTGAGTAAAGGTAAAGTTCAAAAGAATTGAGAAATAATTACAGTAATGAAAAAAATAAACATGGAAATACATACATGTAAGAATACATATAGCAACAGGCTAAATGAATGAATAAATATGGAACAAAACAAATGAAAGAATGCTTAAAAATACAGCAGTGTTAATTACAGTACCGAAAAAAGAAGCAGAAAAAAAGCAATTCAACTTGTTGGTTCGAAGATGAGATGTAGTTGAACTGCCAGAGAGCTACTGCAAAATGTATAGGTGCACTACTAGTGTGATTACATGTAGTTGAGGTACTCACTCAGCTGGCTGCGTCTTCAACAGTTTTCGAGAACCTCACAGGGTTCATCGTCTTTAAATAGCTTGTTTCACTTGGTACACTCGCTTGCGGCCATACCGCACCTGAACACGCCCGATCTCGTCCGATCTCGGGAAGCTAAGCAGGGTCGGGCGGGTCAGTGCTTGGATGGGAGACCGCCTGGGAATACCGGTGCTGTAAGCTTTTCTTTTCCGTCAGCAGAGGGCGCTAGTAATGGTCAAATGAAGCAAAAGCAAAACACTGTCTTCATTTTCTGGGCTCACTAGATGCCACTTTCTGTTCAACAAAGGGTTGAAAACACACTGTGCCATTCCTTTAACCCCTTTTCTTTGAACAGGGTGCCATCTAGTGAGCTTAGAAAATAAAGACAGTGGTTTGCTAAGCTCATTTTCACCATCGCCAGAGGCGCTACTCCTCCTTTGCTGGAGACAGAGCTGACAAAGGGAAACTGTACGGAGGATGCAACTTTTTTTTGGAAGCAACATCTTTAGTAAAACTAAAAATAAACAACCTCACAGTGTTCAACAATTCAAGTAGGAGTTCATGCACTTTGACCATGAATTGAATATTCTTGTTCTTCAAGATTATGCCAATCTGGATAGTTTGAAAATCAGAGATATCTACATTTTGGATCATGCAAATTTGCAGGAAGGCGACAAGTCACTCAAGTCTGAGTAAAGGTAAGTTCAAAGAATTGAGAAATAATTACAGTAATGAAAAAAATAAACATGGAAATACATACATGTAAGAATACATATAGCAACAGGCTAAATGAATGAATAAATATGGAACAAAACAAATGAAAGAATGCTTAAAAAATACAGCAGTGTTAATTACAGTATTTAGAAAAAAGAGAGCAAAAAAAGCAATTCAACTTGTTGGTTGAAGATGAATGTGGGTTGAACTACCAGAGACTACTGCAAAATGTATAGGTGCACTACTAGTTAGTGATTACATGTAGTTGAGTACTCCTCAACCCCAAACTCGTCTTCAACAGTTTGAGAGCCTCTCGTTCATCGTCTTTTAAATAACTTGTTTTCACTTGGTACACTCGCTACGGCCATACCACCCTGAACAGCTGATCGTCCGATCTCGGAAGCTAAGCAGGGTCGCCGGGTCAGTGCTCAGATGGGAACCGCCTGGGAATACCGGTGCTGTAAGCTTTTCTTTTCCGTCAGCAGAGGGCGCTAGTAATGGTCAAATGAAGCAAAGCAAAACACTGTCTTCATTTTCTGAGGCTCACTAGATGCCACTTTCTGTTCAACAAAGGGTTGAAAAACACACTGAATTGCCATTCCTTTAACCCTTTTCTTTGAACAGAGATTGCCATCTAGTGAGCTTAGAAAACGAGACAGTGGTTTGCAAGCTTCATTCACCATCACTCAGAGGCGCTCTCCTCCTTTGCTGGAGACAGAGCTGACAAAGGAAACTGCTACGGAGGATGACAACTGGAAGCAACATCTTTAATTAAAACTAAAATAAACAACCTCACAGTGTTCAACAATTTCAAGTAGGAGTTCATGCACTTTGACCATGAATTCTTTGTTCTTGTTCTTCAAGATTGTGCCGATCTGGATAGTTTTGAAATCGAAAGATATCTACATTTTGGATCATTACAGAAATTTCTACGAGAAGCGACCAGTTACTCAAGTCTGAAGTAAAGGTAAAGGATCAAAGAATTGAGAAATAATTACAGTAATGAAAAGAATAAACATGGAAATACATACATGCAAGAATACATATAGCAACAGGCTAAATGGACTGAATAAATATGGAAACAAAACAAATGAAAGAATGCTTAAAATACGCTACAGCAGTGTTAATTACAGTGCCGAAAAAGAGAGCAAAAAAAAGCAATTCAACTTGTTGGTTCGAAGATAAGAATGTAGTTGAACTACCAGAAAGCTGCTGCAAAATGTATGGAGTGCACTACTAGTGTGATTACGTAGCAGTTGAGTACTCCCTCAGCCCCAAACTGCGTCTTCAACAGTTTTGAGAGCCTCTGGGGTTCATCGTCTTTAAATAGCTTGTTTTCACTTGGGTACGCACCTACGGCCATACCACTGAACGCCCGATCTCGTCCGATCTCGGAAGCTAAGCAGGGTCGGGCCGTCAGTGCTGGATGGGAGACCGCCTGAATACGGTGCTGTAAGCTTTCTTTTCCAGGTCAGCGAGGGCGCTAGTAATGGTCAAATGAAGCAAAGCAAAACACTGTCTTCATTTTCTGAGCTCACTAGATGCCACTTTCTGTTCAACAAAGGGTTG